>NC_058131.1:377696702-378001702 GCF_016433145.1 Gracilinanus agilis | reverse complement strand
GGGGATGAAGGGGAAAGGTGGAGCATGAATCATGTAACCATGTCAAAAATGAATATTAATAAATGTTAAAAAAAAAGATAGAAATAGAAAGAGCAACCATGATGACAATAGGAGAAAAGACAATTTTTTACTTAAATTCAACACTCAAGAGAAGTATAACAATTAAGAAAAGAAAAGAAAAGAAAAAACTTGAGTCAACTGTGTTAAACTTATGACTTTCCTACATGAGAAAGTGATAAGTAATATACTTAATGATAATACAAGAAATACTTAAAGTACTGAAGATACTTAAGGTGATTAATTAGGATTAAACAGATTGAATTACTAAATAAATTGATAATTAAAGTACATAAGATATCTACAATACTTGTACTGCCTAAGGTACTTAAATTACTTAAGATACTTAAGATGGAATATACATTAGAACTTTATCACTATTAGGGGAGTATATAGGAGTATACATAGAGAGAGAGCAGTAAGTTTAATATGATGGGGTAATATCAAAAAACACAAAGCAAAACAATGTCAAGAGAGAAGAAAGAATAATACACAGAGAAAAGGAGAGAAAATTGGGCGTAAATTATTCTCATGAGGAGGTAAGAATCAATACAGTTGGAGATAAGATTTGGGGATGGCTGGCAATATTTCAACCTTATTCTCATCAGAATTAGCACAGAGCAAGACAAACATCCAACATAGTTAGCTATAGAAACCTAGCTTACACTATAGGAAAGTAAGAAGGGATGGTGAACAAAAAAAGTAAGAGCAGACAAAAGGAAGAGTGAACTTGTGGAAGTGATAGTCCAAACAAGTATATTTTTGAACAAGGAAAGGCTAAAAGGGGAAAAGAAGGATAAAAAAAGAGAAAGATAAAATAATGCGAAACACAGTTTTTCATCATGACTGTGGATATGAATGGGGGGAACTCACCCATTAAACAGAGGAGATGAGAGTGGATTAAAAGCCAAAGTCCCACATTATTCTGTCTACAAGAAATATATTTTAATGCAGGGAAATACACACAAAGGCAAAGGATTGGAAGAGAATCTATGTGAATTTAGCCAAAGTTTTTTTTAAAGGCAGTTATAGAAATTATGACCTCAGAGTGATTGTAATGGAATAATAGAGTCTCATAAGCAATAACAAATGAAATGATAATAAAAACATTGAGAGATTTATAGGAAGTGATACAAAGAGAAATGAGCAGAATCAGAAGAGTAGTAATAACAATATGATAAAATGTGAATGACTTATCTATTATCAGCAATGCAAGGATGTAGGACAACTCTAAGGAACCCATGAGAAAAAAAGCTATCCACTGCTGTAGTAGGAAGTTAGAAAGTCTGGATTCAGTTTGAAGCATACCATTCTTCACATTATTTCCTCCTTTAAATTTTCCCTAGGGTAACTGATATGTGTTTTCTTTCACATGATGAACATGGGAATATCACTGCATAAAAGTACATGTATAACCTATAACATGGCTTGTCTTTGGGAAGAATGAGGGGTGAGAGGGAAGGGGGGAAACATGAACCACAAAATGTCAGAAAATGATTGTTGAAAATTGCACCAACATGTAATCTGGGGGAGGGGAATTAAAAGAAGAGAAAAACCACAACAAAATAAAATATGTCCTATGAGAGTAAGGGCTATATTTTGCCTTTCTTTGAATCTATCCCTAACATATGAAAATATATTTTCTGCTTGTTTCTGTGTGTGTGTGTGTGTGTGTGTGTGTGTGTGTGTGTGAATGTGTACCAGAGGAAAACTATTGGTGGAGAACACTGAATATGATTTAAACTTTGTCATTTGTTGGGTAGTTTTACTAAAATGTAATTTATTTTTTAACAAGGTTGTTATCTCTAGAAAAGGAGGGATATGTGTAGGATAAATTGGAATCTATATCATCTGATTTCAGATATATGTTCAAATTTTTTCTCATACCTAAAACAAAAATATATTTCTGTACTCTTTTATTTTTTATTTTTATTACATTCTATCCTTTTAATGATTTGTCTGTTTTAAGAAAAATGAATTGAATTTGGTTGGTTTTTTTTTCTCAAATGTAATTATTACAATTGCCCTATAAAATATGAGATAGGTCTCACTAATATATTACTTCCAATCCTGCCCCTTGTGGCTAGGCATGTATTGAGTGGAAGAGGGAGATTTAAGAGTAGTTCTTTCTTTTTTCTCTCCTCAAAAGAATCATTTTTGAGAGTAACATAAAAGTTTCTCCACCCCTTAACAAGATGGACAATGTCAGGTTTCAAATAGGACTTGTTGATTGAGATACATTGAATCTGTGTTCTTAGTGTTTAGAAGAGAAGGAAATGAAATGATCTATTAAAAGAATGGCTATACACCATTAGGAACTCATTTTGAACTAGTGAAAACTGGATAAGTTAGTATTAATTTAACTACTCTCTGGTACAATAAATTTAAATTGGATTGGATTTCCACTGTCTGAATAATAACCTAATTTCTCTTTTTTCACTGCTTTACTTTCTCCATTAAAAAAGCTCCAGATAATTTGTGAGCCTAACAAATTCATTTCCTAGTAACTTAGATGTACTACAAATGGAATTCATTTCCATTTTAACCATTACGTGTTAGCTAATGAAATTTTTTCTCTCCCCCGATGAATGTTATCCCTTTTACTTTCATTTTTTTCAGTGTTCCAGTGTTCAGAAGAGTCCTCAATGACAACAGGTGCTAGGCCTAGATCCAGCTCTGAACATTCCTTTTGGCAGTCATGTATTCTGCATTTGATGAGACAATCATTTCCCATCAGAAATGAATGCTGTTGTGATTTATCCCAGTATTTGGGATGATCTAGGAGCTCAAAAAGTATGCGAGTGAAATATCATTGAGTACACTTGATAAGAGTCAGTCTACTAACAAGTGACATGGATTTCTTTCTTATCTAAAAATCAAAGCATAACCAGAACCATAAACAAGGTGGAAAAGAAAATGGTTTTTCAGTTGTCAGATAATTTCTAGCATTCTTTCAAATCCTTCCTGGAAGTGATTCCTTTCCCTTCCCACATTTCCCTTAATAGCCATAATAACCATGGTGATATTCTTTGTGTTGATCTAATGTCACTGCCATCTTCAGCATTTTCCTTAATGAACAACTTTGCCTCTGGAATTAGTAATACTTCTTCCTCTTGAAGACTGCATAGATTGGTCTGAATGAATTTCATATCCCCAACAGTTGAAGTGAATGTATGGTTTAGAAACTTTGGGAACATAGTTTTATTTTGTTTCCATAATGAGTAGGACAATTGATAGCTTCTTCAAAATGTCCTATTGTACAAATTTTCCTACATTTACTCCAATATTTGGTATTTTTTCATTTTTGTCATGTTTTCCAATCTTTTATTTATGATGTGGAACTCCAGAATTGCTTTATTTTTTATTGCTATAATTTTTAGTGATTTAGAGAATTTCCCCACATTTATAGCTTCTTTTTTTCCCTTTGAAAACTGCCTGTCTCTATCCTTTATCCATTTGTCTTTTTGGAAAATGTCTCATTATTATAAATTTGAATCAGTAATTTTCTTCGCATACATTTTAAGCATATCTGGAATAAAAGACCTACATTAGAAAAAAATTGCTGAAAATATTTCCCCCCATTTTTCATTTTCTCATCTAATTGCAAGTACATTAGATTTTGTTTGAACAAAATCTTTTAAATTTTATATAATGAAAATCATCTATTTTATCCTGAGCTATCTCTTTTCTCCCACTTCTGATCATGAAATATTTCTTTTTCCATATTTTGAGGATTCATTTCTTTCTTGCTCCTCTACTATAACCCACCTTGATTTTAAATACCAGAATGTACAATATATGATATCATATTTTCATCTTGAGTCTTTGCCAGTGTCAATAACAGCACTCAGAAAATAGTAATTAAACTTTGTCTGAAAAAAAAATCTTAAATGTTGCTTATTTTTGAATAGCAGAGAGATATAACATGAAGGAAGCAAAGTCCTGGATTTCAGTTTGAATTTTGGCTCAGCAACTTAATAAACATGTGACATGGGTAAGTCATTTAATTTATCTATGCTTCTATTTCCTCATGTGTAACATGAAAACTTGGGCCACATGAGAACTAAATCTCCTTATAGCTGTAAACTTATACATATTTGAAATTGAACATATGATAGAAATATTTTAAGAACTTAGTCAATTTGCCACCTATTAATAAAAAAACATGTATTAAGTACCTACCATTTCTTTGGCATTGTTCTAAGTTCTAAGGGTACAGAGACAAAAATGTAATAGTTCCTTCCTTCAAGAAATTTATTTTTTTTTACTTCTAGGGTGAAGACAAAATTGAGGATTAAACAACAGCAGCTCCATGTTACCACATGAATCTTCTCAGACCAAGATTAAAATATCATCACAAAATGAATATGGGAGTGAAACAACAAGAAGACAGATAGAAACAAATATCAAGAAAAGAAAAATTCAAAAGATAGGCAGAGAACATCTGGGGCACTGGGGTTAAAAGAGAGCAGAGCCAGGAAAAGGCTGTAGCAATGAGGGAAAAGTAAACCAAGAGCAAGTCATACCCACCCCCCACCCCACATCTGCTGTCATAAGCACAGATCCTAAGTCAAAACCAACATTAGACCCTTAGATCCTGCCTAGGCAAATAGTCTGCTTGAAATTTAAAACCTGTGGAGAAGTTCAGAGTCATAGCTCAAAGCATTCTGAGCTGAAGTGGGATGATCCTTGAAGGCCCAGAGAAAAACCATGAATCCTAGTCTTGGCTTGTGATAAGGATATAGTTTACACTTTGGGATGAGGAGAGTACATAGGGCCCTCCCCTACCTCATGTTTTTCCTCCAAACTAAGGGCAGCACTCTAGGACAGGGCAATAAAGAGTGTATCTGATTGGATCAAGTACACAGTGAGACCAAAATATTACGCCTAAGCATGGGGCTACAATTTGATCATCCTCTGCCCTGATCAAGTTCAGAGTGAGATCAAAAGCTTATGCCCAGGTTTAAGACAAGTCCTTAAGCCATCAGCATCCTGACAGTCAATTAAATTAACAGGAGAAGTGGTCTCTCAGAGCTCTCAGCCCTCAGACCATCACATCAGCCTCCAAGAATTGAAACTGATAAAAACCCAGAAAATAAGCTGAGAATAACATCAAGGAAGGACTAAAATTTAAAATGGTACACCAACTCCCTAGAAAACAGAGCCTACCTATAATTAGATTGGAAAAATGAGCAAAGGACCAATAAAAAGCACTTAACTATAAAGAATGTTTATGTAGACAAAGAGTAAGGTACAGACACGGAAGGGGACAGTGAAATCAAAGGAAACACACATAAAGTCCAAAAGAAAAATATGTATAATAATTGATTTTTGAAGTCTTTTTTTGAGCTCTTCCAGAGTCTGTGTTGAGGATTGTGTTGATGCTGAGGAAAAGTGGGGGAAAGAAATGAAAGTGACTCAAGAGGAAATGGGCCAAATGAAAAAGGAGAACCAAAAACTGACAGAGGAAAATCAGGCCTTAAAAATCAGAATCAACCATCTAGAAACCAATGATTTCATGAGAAATCAAGAAACAATAAATCAGAATCAAAGAAATGAAAAAAAACAGGAAAACATGAATATCTTATTGAAAAAACAATTGACCTAGAAAATAGATCTAGGAGAGGCAATTTGAGGATTATTGCACTATTTGAAAGCCATGTTCAAGAAAAAACCTTGGACATCATATTACAAGAAATTATCAAAGATAACTTCCCAGAGATCCTCAAATAAGAAAATAAAATTGAAATGGAAAGAATTCACAGATCATGTCCAGAAAGAAATCCTCACATGACAACTTCCAGGAATGTAATAGCTAAATTCAAGAGCCACCAAGCTGAGGAGAAAATCCTTCAAGCAGCCAGAAACCATTCAATTATCATGGAGCTACAATCAGGATCATCCATGACCTAGTGGCTTCTACATTAAAGGATCAAAAGGTATGGAATATGATACTCAGGAAGGTTAAAGATTAAGGTTTAAAATCCAGAGCCACCTATCCACCAAAATTGAGTATATTCTTTCAGGGGGGGAAATGGACATTCAATAAGATAAATGACTTCCAAGCATTCCTGAGGAATAAGCCAGATCTAAACAAACAAAAAAACGATTATCTCAATAGATGCAGAAAAAGCCTTTGACAAAATACATTCCAATAGAAAACACTAGAAAATATAGGAATTAGAAGGCCCTTCCTCAAAATAATAAACAGTGTTAATTTAAAACCATCAGCAAGTATCATCTTCAATGGGAATAAGTTAGAAGGCTTCCCAATATGATCAGTAGTGAAGCAAGGATGCCTATTATCACCTCTTTTATTGTACATTGTTCCAGAAGTGCTGGCACTAGTTATCAGAAAAGAAAAAGAAGAGGTTAAAGTATATAATGAGGAAGCTAAACTATCACTCTTTGCAGATGATATGATGGCATACTTAGAGAATCCTAGAAAATCAATTAAAAAGCTAGTAGAAAAAATAACAACTATAATAAAGTAGCAGGGTACAAAATAAACCCTCACAAATTATGAGCATTTCTATATATTTAAAAAAAATTCAGCAACTGGAGTTAGAAGGAGAAACTCCATTTAAAATCACTCAGACAATACAAAATATTTAGGAATTTATCTGTCAAGACAAACACAGGAATTACATGAACACAACTAGAACTGGATTTAAATAATTGGCAAAAATATTATTTACTCATGGGTAGGAAGAATTAATATAATAAAAATGGCAATCCTACCCAAATTAATTTACTTATTCAATGCCATGCCTATCAAGCTACAAAAAATCTTTTTCTATAGAATTAGAAAAAATTATAACAAAGTTCATCCAGAAGAACAAAAGATCAAGAATATCAGGGAAATAATGACAAAATTAAGTGAAGAATGATGGCCTATGCGAATGTGAAAATGCTTACCTCCTTATGATTATAATAGTATTAGCCTTTATGATGATTTTAATAACACAATCATTAGTCTTGAGTTAATAGTCAAACAATACAGTTTGATTTATAAGAATCAGAAACATTAGCTAAGAAAAATACAGTTTAGGGTGGTATCAACTCTTGTTTACAGGCATTATGACATTAAACCTATAACCCAAAAGCCATCACACCATGATTTTTGTATAATAAGACAGTCAGTAGGGACTTGTCAGAGCTACTCTTGGGTGTATACAGATGACCTTCAAATTGCTGACTCCTAGTATTAAAACATAATTGTGAGCAGAAAATGATTAGACCCTGACCCTTATTGCAGACATCTTGGAAAGGCCAGAAAAATAAAGTTATCACTCATGGTGATCATTTTTGTACTTTCCATCTTGATCAGCACTTGTATCATTAGGAACTACTAGTGTGAAAGATTTTGTATTGATTCTATTTTAATTTTGATTGTATTTTCTGTCACTATGTCATCAGATTTCTCTGCATAAAAAGGCTACTCCCAAGGCTTGGGGTCTCTGGTCTTGATTTTGACCAGTGTCAAGCTTTATTGTAAGACTGTCCATCTCTCAATTAACCTAAGAACAGCTTGGAGATTATATTGGTGTAAAGAATTGTCACCTCACATAGCAGTACCAGATTGTAGGTGTACTATAAAGCAGTGGTCATGCTGGGAAATTTGGAAAACAATATGGAAGAGATTAGGTTAAGATCAATATCTCACACCCTACACCAAAATAAATTTAGAATGAGTGAATGACTTGAATATAAAGAGGGAAACTATAAATAAGTTAAGTGAACACAGAATAGTATACTTGTCAGATCTCTGGGAAAGGAAAGATTTTAAAACCAAGCAAGAGTCAGAGAAAATTACAAAATGTCAAATAAATGATTATGATTATATTAAATTAAAAGGCTTTTGTACAAACAAAAACAATGCAGCCAAAATCAGAAGGGAAACAACAAATTGGGGAAAAATCTTTATAACAAAAAATTCTGACAGGGGTCTAATTACTCAAATATACGAGTTAAATCTATTGTATAAAAAATCAAGCCATTCAGCAATTGGTAAATGGGCAAGTGACATGAATAGGCAATTTTCAGATAAAAAAAATCAAAAGTATCAATAAGCACATGAAAAAGTTGTTCTAAATCTCTAATAATTAAAGAAATACAAATCAAAACAACTCTGAGGTATCACCTCACATCTAGAAGATTGGCTAAAATGACAAGAAGCAAGAGTCATCAATGTTGGAGGGGATGTGGCCAAATTGGGACATTAATGCATTCCTGGTGGAGTTGTGAAATGATCCAACCATTTTGGAAGGCAATCTGGAACTATGCTCAAAGGGCTATAAAGAATGCCTGCCCTTTGATCCAGCCATACCATTGTTGGGTTTGTACCCCAAAGAGATCATAGGTAAACAGACTTGTACTAAAATATTTATAGCCTTGCTTTTTGTGGTGGCAAAAAACTGGAAAATGAGGGGATGCCCTTCAATTGGGGAATGGCTGAACAAATTGTGGTATATGCTGGTGATGGAATACTATTGTGCTAAAAGCAATAATAAACTGGAGTAATTCCATGTGAACTGGAATCAATTCTCCAGGAACTGATTCAGAACAAAAGGAGCAGAGCCAGAAGAACATTGTACACAGAGACCAATACACTGTGGTAAAATAGAATGTAATGGACTTCTGTACTAGTAGCAATGCAATGACCCAGGACAAGTCTGTGGGATTTAGGGAAAAGAATACTACCCACATTCAGAGGAAGAACTGCAGGTGTGGAAACATAGAAGAAAAGCAAAGGCTTGAACACATGGGTTGAGGAGGACATGATTGGGGATGTAGATTCAAAACTACCACACCAATGCAACTATGAACAATTTGGAAATAGATCTTCATCAATGACACATGCTAAAAACCAGTGGAAATTCACATCGGCTATGGGGGGGGGGTTGGAGGGTGATGGGTAAAGTAAGATCATGAATCATATAACTATGATGACTTTTCTAAAAATAAATATTATTAAATATTAAAAAAATAAATAAAAATAAAGCAGTTGTCATCAAAACACTATGATACTGGCTAAGAGATGGAAGGACAGATCAATGGAATAGACTGTAGCCAATGACTTCAGTTAGCTAATGTTTGAAAATCCCAAAGATCACAGCTTTTGGGTCAAGAACTCATTGTTTGACAAAAATTGCTGGGAAAACTGAAAAACAATATGAGAAAAATTAGGTTTAGATCAACATCATACATTCTATACCAGATAAATTCAAAATGGGTAAATGACTTAAATATAAAGGGTGAAATGATAAACAAATTTGGTGAACATAGAAGAGTATGCCTGTCAAATCTGTGGGAAAGGAAGGAATTTAAGACCAAACAAGAGAAAAATAACATTAAAATGGATAATGAATGATTTTTATTATATCAAATTGAAAAGTTTCGTACAAACAAAACCAATGCAACCAAAATTAGAAGGAAAACAACAAACTTGGAAAAAATATAACATAACTCTCTGACAAAGATTTAATTTCCCAACTATGTGAGGAACTAAGTAAAATTTACAAAAAAATCAAGCTGTCCACTAATTAACAAATGGTCAAGGGATATGAACAGGCATTTCTCTGATGAACAAATCAGAACTATCAATAATCACATGAAAAAGTGTTCTAAATCACTTCTGATTAGAAAAATGCAAATGAAAACAACTCTGAGGTAAGATCTTACACCTAGAAGATTGGCTAAAATGATAGTAAAAGAAAGTGAGAAATGTTGGAAGGGATATGGCGAAATTGGGGCACTAATACACTGCTGGTGGAGTTGTCAAATTATCCAACCATTCTGGAGGGCAATTTGGAATTATGCTTAAAGGGTTTCAAAATAATGCCTGCCCTTTGATTTTGTCGTACCACTGTTGGGTTTGTACACCATAGAGATAATAAGAAAAAATATTTGTACAAAAATATTTATAACCTTGCTATTTGTGGTGGCAAAAAATTGGAAAATTATAAGATATCCATCAATTGGGGAATGGCTGAACAAATTGTGGTAACTGATGATGTTGGAATATTATTATGCTGAAAGGAATATTAAACAGGAGGAATTCCATGTGAACTCTAAAGACCTCCAGGAATTGATGAAGAGTGAAATGAGTAGAACCAGGAGACATAGAAACTTATTCATAGAAACTTAAACAGTGTAACACAGTCAAATGTAACAGACTTTGCTACTACTAGCAATACAATGATCGAGGACAACACCAAGGACCCTATGAGAAAGAAATCTATTCATAACCAGAGAAAAAACTGTGGGAGTAGAAATGCAAAAGAAAAACATATTATCAATCACATGGTTCTGTGGTATAAGAATAATAAGAGCCAGTAAACCAATGTTATGATAGAGGGGGAGAGAGAGAGAGAGTCTATGAAGGTGAGACTCTCTTCTATCTTTCCCCTCTTGCCAAATATATACTCCTGAGACTTTGAGGGGGTATCATCCCTAAACTGGAAGACCTGTATTGTCTTGCCACCCCAAAGGATTTGGGGGCAAGGCGTCCCTTTAAGATGAGGTATGGGGGACCCCAAAACAATTCTGAATGAGGGCAGGTTTCATGCTAACCTCCTCTGAAGTCAGGCAATTTCACAGCAGTTGGTCTGGCTCCACGATGGAGGCAGCCAGACCAAGCTGTGATTCCCCTCCCCCTCATCTCTCAGGCACTCTGGAATGCTATCTGACTAATAAATGGCTTTTATTAATATCAATATAGGGATTGGGGAAAGGGATGAAGGGCAGAGGGATTTGGGGGTGTCCTCTTCTCAATTTCTATGGGGTCTGCCACTCAGGTGGGAACCTTTTGGGTTCCCACTACTAACCGTCTCCCCCCTTAGCTTCTCCTTCAGTTTCTATTTCTATTTCGTATTTCTATGCTTTTCTATAATGACAAGTCAAACCGGAAAGGATCTCTCAGCAAAGTTGTGTAATGGGGGAAGGAGCCTAAGAGATTGCTCCCAAAATGGAGTCCCAAAAGTTAGCTTGCTCAATGATTGAAGTCTTGCTGGGTGAGAAGCGATGGGATGTCTTTGACCAGGGAATCAGGGTTTCAGTACCCAAATAAAGATCCTCAGGAAGCCCTCAGGCCTGGATCAGAGCTGAGATGTTCTCCTCCATGCTCTCTCAGTCCTCCACAGGAAGTTGCTCCTCCTCCTTCTTCCTCCCTAGAATTACCCAGAATTCTCTCTAGTCCCAACTGTCAGTGACTGTAACCAAGGGCCTTCTTCTGGCTCTTTTTGTCCCATCCCCCATCCTTACAGTAGTGATATGATTGAGTTTTGATGTTAAAAGATCACTCTTTTGTAAATATGAATAATTTATAAATAGGTTTTAAACAATTATACACATATAACCCAGTGGAATTGGAAAAAACTTTAAATTTAACAATGGAGATAAACTCTAACATCCATGATCTTAAGTGAGGTGAACTGCCTCACAGAATTCCACAGTACCTCCCAGAACTCCAGGAGAGGGAGCACTTGGGGCACTTAAGAATGCGGGTATAAAAGCAGGACACTCAGCTTAGCAAACTCACTCTTTGGGGGAGCTGGGTGGCTTGAAAGGGGTAGGAATTGCTTCTTATCAGCTAGCTCATCTCTAACCTCAGGGAGCAGGGTGTTTCTTTGATGAATACTCCATTTGACTATAATCAGTCTGTGAGCACTGTAAAAATACCTTATATGCAGTATCCTAGTTGATTTCTATCAATATAGATCTACAGTCAAGATTACCTTCATCATCTTAAACTTGATAACATTAGATTTAAGAGAAAATTTAATTTGTGAGGGAGTTAGGGGAATAAGTTTATTCAAAGGCATTCCCCTCTGGGGGATTGCTATTTCTGTCAATATCCTGAACATACTAGATAGTTTTACCTCACCCTCCATCCTAAAATTATCCTTCCTCCCCTGCTTCCCTGAATTAATAAATACCTTCCTTTGTTAAGTTTGTGGGGTGTGAGAAGTTACATTTTCAGGATTTACCAGCCCAATTCATACATTACCATAGCCAAATCTTCATCCAGGCAAATTCTGAGCATAGCTGTAATCTAGAGTGCAGGACTGCTGTTTGAAGTCATCTTGAACACTTAATCTATCTGGGGCTTTAGGAATAATCTTACAACAGTGAAAGTGTCTAATTTCTGTAGGATTTTTCCCTATCTGTCAGCCAATTTAGCCCTGGGATAGTCAAGTCCAAATAGCCTCCATTATTGGTCAAAAAGGGATTCTGTTATAAGAGTTTAGAGGGGTATCAACTGCCAGGAGGGGGAGAGAAATAATTCCATTCATTCACTCCCCTCTACCCTGCTAGTCCTTGCAGCTTATGCCTGCTGTGTCTCCATTGCTTAACCATTGCCAACTAGACCCATCTTTATACAACATGTATACAAATATACATAATATGTGAATATTTATATATATGCATATATATGTATATATAAAAGGCTATAGTTGTTATGTTGTCATAGGGGAAAAGGATGAAGAAAACCCTTCACCAATGCACATTCCCTGCAATTTAAAATATTAGAAGGGGTGGAACCAAGAAAGTGGAGTAGCAGCACAGAAAGCTAGAATCACTCTGATAATCCTCTGAAACCAATGTAAAACACTGTCTCAAAATGAATACTGTAGTCATAAATGCAACAAGAGGATGCAGTGAATTAACTCTCATGCAAAAGGCAACTTGAAAGGTAGGCAAAAAGAATCTATTTCACAGGTCAGAGGAGAATAGGAAGTAAAAATTTGAACAGAGGAGTACAAGCCTACCACACCCCTCCTAATGCATGAAGTACTGAACCTGGGCTCAAGCCAAATTCAAGAGTACAAGACCCCGCCTAAGCCAACAACAGAGCGCCTCAGAACTATACCTTGAACTCCCAAGGCACAAACCTGCAGTGAGATCCCAAGTCCTTGGTCCATTCAAGCCTGTGGTGAAACTCCTAGTCCCAGGGCAAAGTAGATAATGGTGCTATGAAAACCATAAACACTCCCTAGAGGAGACTAAATCAGCAGTTGGTGATAGCTCTCAGATCCTGATACCATCATGGAAGAAATGAAAGATGCATAAAGGCAGAACCAGAATTGAGTGTATAAGCAAGGAAAAATTGATGTTTAAAAGACTACCCTTTGCTCTGGAAACAGTCCAAATTTAAGATAATTTTTAAATGGCTGGGAAAATTAGCAAACAGAAAAAGAAATACCTAACCATAGAAAAATTTTGTGAACCCCAAGAAGAGCAAGGCACAGACTCAGTTGGGGACAGCGAAATCAAAGCAATCACATGCAAAACTTCAAGAAAAATGAGAATTGCATTCAGGCCCTAGGAGAGCTTTAAAAGAAATTCAAAAATCAAATAAGAGAGGCAGAAGAAAAATGGGAAAAAGAAATTAATGTTATGCAAAAATAAAATAGCCTAAAAATCACAATTGGTCAAATGAAAAATGAGGCACAAAAATCCAATGAAGAAAGGAGTTCCATGAAAATAGAAATGATCAAACGGAAATGGAGGGTCAAAGTGGGAGGTGATAAAAAGCAAAATACTGTTGAGGAGGAGCAGAGTGAAAGGAAAAAGAGCAGGATGAAAAGGGGAAAATAAGATAGAGGGGAATACATAGGTGGGAATCAAAACTGTGAATGTGAACTCACCATAAAATAGAAGTGGATAGCAGAGTGGATAAGCAACATAATCCTACTATATGTTGTTTACAAGAAACACATTTGAAGCAGGGTGACAGACACAGGGTAAATGTAAGGGGCTATAACAAAATTTATTGTGTATCATCTAAAGTTAAAAAAAGAGGAGTACCAATCATGATCTTAGTCAAAGCTAAAGCACAATTAAATATGATTAATATAGATGAGGTAGGAAATCATATCTTGCTAGAAGGCACTACAAACAATGAAGTAATTTCAATGCTAACAATATATAGACCAAATGGGATAGTCTTTTAAATTCTAAAGGAGAAATTGAGTGAACTTCAGGAAGAAATAGGCAGCAAAACAATACTAATTAGGGACCTCAACTTCCCCTTTTTAGAACTAGTTATGTCAAAACAAAACAAACAAACAAGAAAGAGGTACAGGAAAAGAATTACATCTTTAAAAAGTTAGAATTAATAGATCTCCGGAGATAATGGAATGGGAATAGAAAGGATTATGCTTCTTTTCACAGTACATGCCTCCTACAAAAAAATTGAAAGGAACTTCACATCCAAATGCAGAAAAGTAGAAAAAAGTAATTGCATACTTATTGGGTAATAAACCAGTAAAATTTATAACTAAGAAAGTTCAATGGAAAGATAAATAAAAAATTAATTGGTGACTAAATAGTCTTATTTTTTTAAACCCTTACCTTCTGTCTTAGAGTCAATAGCTGTTTATTGGTTCCAAGGCAGAAGAGTGGTAAGGGTAGGCAATGAGGGTCAAGTGACTTGCCCAGGGTCATACAGCTAGGAAGTGTCGGAGGTCAGATTTGAACCTAGGACCTCCTGTCTCTAGGCATGGCTCTCAATCCACTGAGCTACCCAGCTGCCCCCTAAATATTCTTATGAAAAAAGGGTGGGTAAAAGGATAAATAATATGAACAATCAAAATTTTATTAATGAAAATTAAAAAGAGGAGAATCATATCAATATTTATGGGATACAGCTTAAGTAGTACTTAGGGGAAAATTTATATCTCTAAATACTTACATCAATAAAGTAGAGAAAATTGTAGATCATTGAATTAAGCATGCAACTAAAAAACTAGAAAAAGAACAAATTACCTGCCAAGAAACAAAAACATCTCAAAAACACAGCCAAAAAATCAGATTATAGCTTTCTAGCAGTTTATATATGAGCCCAGATCAAGACAAGTCAAGAAGCAGCAAAATGTTACATCACCATCAAAATAATTGTTCAACATTTAATTACAATCACCCAGAAGAAACATTCATAAACTATCACAGTAGAGAAGAAGAAATTACAGAAAAAGAAACAGTATCAGAACTTTAATCAATTCAAGGTCTAGACAGTGACATCAATGACTAATTGATAAAATCATAAATAACATCATAATGGACTTTAATTGACTTTGTTTAATTACATCAAGAAAAGAAAATTCACCAAAAGTTTTATGGACACACAAAATTTGTCACAACACAAATCAACACAACTGCACAATGGTTCTAGTTCAAGTTGACAAGTGCATGTGGCAACATCGAATATCACAACAGAGACATTGCTGACTTCACGGATCAAACGCAAGGGCATCAATGTTGAGGACCACAACATCTTTGACCTGACTACACAACCCATAAAATTCTCACTGCAAGAAAAACACCTTAGAATTCCATTCCAACAGCACATGGTGTTAGCAGAAGATTTCTTCAGGAGTAAGTATGTAACATTTCACCACATGGTTAGGTTAAATTGGCAACACATATAGCATTTTCAAAACTTCACATGTACATATGTAAATAGTAGTTCACACATAAGAGTGAAGGGTTTGTCTGCTATATCTTTGAGTTTTCTCTTACTTTGGTTCAGACACCTTCTACTCAAAACCATCTGACATTCCAATTTAGAGAATGTGTATATGTATATGTTTGTTTACTAACCCTTGGGGATAATTTGTACTAACACACAGGGAAAGAATAGTTAGTTTGGATTAGATAGATTAGGGTCAGAATTTTTCTTTGTAAAATATTGTACATAGTTTAAAATCTTTAGTTTAACTGAAAGGCATTTAGCTAATTTTAAGTTTACTTATGGGCATAAGTTTATTAACATTATAACATACTAACACTTAGAAAGTTTGTTTTTTTTTTTAGAAAGTTGCTAGAGAAAACTTTTTCTTAGTTGTTACATTTTGTTATTAGTTCATGAAGATAGAAAATTTTATAGTTAGAGTTATGTAAAGTCATGGTTCAAAACTGTTCTATTAATGATTTTGTTTAATCTTGTTTTTTTTCCTTTCTGTTCAAATTTTTGTAAAACTGAATCCCTATTTCTTTCCTTTCCTTTTCCCTATAACCCGTCTTACCTTAGCTTATAATAGAAATAGCTTAAGAATAGGAGTTAAAACCTTTCATTGTTTTGGGAATATTTCAAGGGATTAAGGGGAATTGTTTTAGTTTAATTTTAGTGTAAGTGTAGAATTCTTTAGTATAGTTTAGTAACATAGGAATCTGGAAATGTTGCAAAGTGCAAATTTCCAAAAGACAAATGGGCATCTTATAATATAGGATTATTAACTTTGCCGTGTTGGCTTGGGGCAAAGTTATCAGTTGCCCTGGTTGGAATGTTGACAGTGGCATGAGCCAAAGGGCAGACACCAACTGCCAGTTGAGCTGAGGCTATATAAATCCCCAGAGACCCAGGGCTGGTTCTCTTCTTCCCTAACTTCTCTCCTGACCACTTACTTATCCCTTAACCCCTAGGGCCCCTGGTAGTGGAAGTGAGAACATGGGTAGCTCAGGCCTAGGATAGGACTAAACAAATCATGCAGAACAACTTATCAATACTATCAGAACTACTGGCAAACCTTTAGTCAAAAATCAACTTTATTTATTATCCAGAAACCACATCACTCTGACCCAGGTCTCCATGCCCTGGATCAGCAGAAGACCATCCTGACAAGACCTATTAGCAACCTGAGTCAGATAAACCTTTCACCCTTAGATCTCAGTACTTCCTAACCCTCTTTCCACTGCCTTGTTCCCATTACTCTGTTATCAATAAACCCCTTAGTCTTAACCTTGAGAACTCTGTGGTTATTTGCCTACCATCTAAAGCCAAGCAGGGACAGGCAACAGGAAGGGTTCTGAGTAGTTTCATCAGGAATAAACTCCATTGCTGAAGGGCAGGAAGTTCAACATCCACTTCCTGTCAGCTTATGATTCACCAATAGGAGGCTATTTTCTCAGCAGGAAAGGGGCTGGTAATCTGATATCTTAAAGGAGCCTGGTGTCTAGCAGGGAAAGTTTCACTTGATGCTCAGTTACCTGGGTTGGATCCTTGATTCATTTATAGCAAGTTTCAAGCCCAGCCCTGTTACAGCTCATTCCATTCTTTCAAATAGCACCTTCCTCCTTCTAGCCTTATTACCAGCATAAGGCCCTTGTCTCATTTATTACACCTGACCCTTGCTCTGACTTTGGTACAAAAGGTTGTTTGGGGGAGTGGGCGAATTATTTCAAGATAAAATCACCTTCCTTATCTCTTTTAATTATATCAATTTTTGCTTTTGCTAGTGATCATAATTACTACTCCTGCTTTTATTTATCTCAGTTGAAGCCCAATAGAATCTGCTCCATCCCCTTCTTTTCTTCTGTATGTGTCTACCTACTTCAAATGTCTTTCTTATAAATAACATATCATAGGATTCTAGTTTTTAATCCATTCATTTTAAGGCTGAGTTCATCTCATTTACACTTGTAGTTATGATTATTATCTGTATATCCCCTACATTTTGTTTTTCCCTTTTAATACTCCACTTTCACTTTTAAACCTTTCCCTCTTCACAAGTATTTAAGTTTTAATCATCCCCCAAATTACCTTTCCCTTATATTATTCTTTTCCTCACCACCAAATTCCTTATTTCCCTTCTACTTTTTGTAGGGTAAGATAGGATTCTATACTTGAATGAACTGACCAATATTTGTTCTCTGAGACAGTTCTGAGCAGAATAAGTTTTGAATATTGCCTGCCTCCACCATAATTTTTTTCATAATTCTCAAGGTAATACAATTGTCCCCATTTTGCCTCTCTCTCTCTCTTCCCTTTTATCTCAATATCATAGTCATTATCACCCCTTTATTTTTTTCTTCATGCTACCTTAAACAACTTATTCCCACACTCTTTGTCAATGTGTATTTATTCTCACTACTATGATAGTGATAAAAATTTTAAAAGTTAAAAAATATATTTTTCCATGTAGGAATATATACAATTCAACCTTATTGAGTCCCTTAAATTTTCTCTTTCTTATATACCCTTTTATATTTCACTTGAATTTATATTTGAACATCAAATGTTCTCTTTAGGTTTGGTCTGTTCATGAGGAATGCTTGGACATCTATTTTTATTAAATGATCATTTTTTCCACTGAAATAGCATAGTCATTTTTGATAGGTAGGTGATTCCCTACCTATCAAAATCCTTGCCTGGAAGGCAAGTTCCCTTGCCTTCCCAAATATCATATTCTAAACTGTCAAAACATATGCAATCTTGACTATCATTCAATGAAAATTGAATTACTTCTTTCTGGTTGCTTGAAGTATTTTCTCCTTGTACTCTTATCTCTTTATTTTGGCTATAGTATTCCTTGGAATTGTCATTTGGGGTTTTATTGCAGGATATGATTGATGGATTCTTTCCATTTCTATTTTACCTATTTTCAGGAATATTATAGCACTTTTCTTTGATGATGTCTTGTAATATGATATCTAGTGTTATCTTTTTTTTATCATGACTTTCAGATAGCCCATAAATTGTCTCTCTTGGATCTATTTTCCAAGTTGGTTTTTTATTAGATATTTCATATTTTCTTCTATTTTTATTTTTAAAATATTGTTTTAATTTTTTATGTTTCATGAATTTATTAGCTTCTATTTGCCCATTCAGTTGCTTAAATAATGATTTTCTTCCACTCTTTTGATCCTCCTTTCTTCCCTGAAATCATCTTATTTATCATTTATTATAGCACAATAGTATTCCATAACCAACATGTACCACAATTTGTTCAACCATTCCCCAAATAATGGATATCTTTTCAGGCTTCTGAAAGAGAAGGGAAGATACTAGAAAAGCAAAGCCCTTCAACACAGAAGTTAAGAAAGCAACAACCACCAACGTGCAGGAACCCCAATACAGTAGTGTCAAAAGAAATAAACAAAGCCCAAAAAACAAACAAACAAGCAATAAAAACTCCTGGCCCTGGAAAATTTCGATGGTGAAAAAGAGCAAAATACAAAAACAGCAGCAGAGAGTGAAAAACAAGCAAACACATCCAAACTTCCAAAAACAATAGAAAGCAGTCAAAAGTTCTCTAGGAACTCAAAAATGAGTTAAAGAACCAAGTAAGAAAATTTTTGAATGAAAATTGGAAGAAAAGTGAGAAAAATAAATGAAAGTAATACAAAAATAAAATAACAACTGAAAATACAAAGTTGTCCAAATGGAAAAAAAAAAAACAAAAAACACAGAAATCAAATTAAGTAATCAGCAAATTGGAGACCAGAAGTGACCTGCTGGATGCCATGAAAAGCAGGATAGACCAAACCAGAAAATAAAATCAAAAGATCATAGCTGAAAATGAGTCTTTAAAGACTAGAATTGGGCAAGTAAAAGCTAATGATCTCATGAGACAGCAAGAAATAATAAAACAAAATCAAAAGAAGGAAAAAATAGGAGGAAACTTGAAATATCTCATTGAAAAGCAACTAACCTGGAAAAACAGATTCAGAAGAGATCATTTAAGAATTATTGGTCTACCTGGAAGCCTGGAACAACAACAACTAAAAATCCTTGACGTCATATTACCAGAAATTATATACGAAAACCATTGTGATATTCTTGAGCAAGAGAGCAAAATAAACATTGATTTTAAAATAATCAAAATAAACAAATCACCCCCTACATTAAATCTCCAAAAGATAGTCTCCATGAATGTTATAGCAAATTTCAAGAGCTTCCAGACCAAGGAGAAAATAATGCAAGAGGTCAGAAAGAGATGATTCAGATATCAAAGAGCCAGAGTCAGGATTACATAGGATCTGGCAACCTCCACACTAAAGGAATGAAAGGCTTGGAATATGATATTCAGGACGGCAAGATAATTGGGTCTTATAATAACTCAAATGAATTTGATAAATATAAGAATTTTTAAAAGCTGTGGTCAACTCTTAAATCATGAGACTGTTAATAGCTTTATTACAGCAAAATAGTGATAGTAAGAGAGGCAAATGTAGGATGGATGTAGAAAATATTGCCTAGCTAAAAATACCCTAAGACTGGGTCTGAGTGCCTCCTGACCAGGAATGCAAATCCAATTGAGAATCCAACCAACCCATGAGAGTGTATCTAGCCAGGCATTTCAAAAACCAAAGACAGATGCTGAAGGGAGTAAACCACAAAGGGCAGTCTCTCATGCCAATGATGCAAAAGTCCCACCCGAGTAACCATACCTCTTCAGCCTGAGTCTCCAATGTAGAAAGCTGAATCTTCACCAGAATCCAAAGTCAGAATCAGGAAGCTGAAATACAAAGCCACAAAACAAGGTCAGCTGTCCAAGCGCTCAATCTGCTAAGGTGCCAAAAGACTGCAAAGAATCTCACCAGAGCTCACATTCATGAGGCAAAAACCACAAAAGAAAAGAATACCCAGAGTTCAAAAGGCTCGTGCTTATATACAGTTTTCTCTACACATCAGCTCTCCTCATCACATCTCAGAAATCAGTCACAGTTTCCCAATTTTCATATCACTGTCTGGGGGAGGGGGAATTGCTTGTGGTCTTTTAGGATATGAACTTCCTTTTTTAACAAAAGGTTCTCACTAAGTAAGTGTTAATGACTAAGTGGGAAAGGCAGGGTACTCCAGGTTCCAGATTGGTTAACTTAAAATAAAAAAAAAACAGTATTTAAATTATCTTTCAGTCTACAATCAAATATCACTTACACATCAAAACTGACTATATACATCCAAAGGAAAGTATGGACATTTAATAAAAGAGAAAATTTCTACATATTTCTAAAGAAAAGACCAAAACAAAACAGAAAAGTTGATGTACAAATACAAAATTCGAGAGAAGCATAAAAAAAAGTAAAAAAGAAAGAGGGAGAAATTTTTAAGGGCTTCAATAAGGTAAAATTGTTTACATTCCTATATGGAAAACTGATATCTGTAACTTTTTTTTAACTTCAGAATGTATTTTTTTTATTTTTTTATTTTGAATATTTTTCCTAGTTACATATTTCATGTTCTTTCCCTCTCCCCCAAACCACCTGAACCCCCTTAGCCAATGCACAATTCTACTGGGGTTTCTATGTATCATTGATCAAGACCTAATTCCATATTATTGATACTTGGACTAGAGTTATCATTTAGTGTCTACATCCCCAATAATATCCCCAACAGCCAATATGTTCAAGCAGTTGTTTTTCCCCTGTGTTTCTCCTCCCCCAGTTCCTACTCTGAATATGGCTAGTTTTCTTTCTTATAAGTCCCACAGCCTTGCTCTAGATCCTAACATTACTGCTAGTAGAGAAGTCCTTTATGTTCAATTGAACCACAGTGCAACAGCTTCTGTGTACAATATTCTCCTGGTTCTGCTCCTTTCACTCTGCATCAATTCTGGAGGTCATTCCAGTTTACATGGAATTCCTCCAGTTCATTATTCCTTTAACACAATAGTATTCCATCACCAACAGATACCACAGTTTGTTCAGCCATTCCCCAATAGAAGGACATTCTCTCATTTTCCAATTTTTGCCACCACAAAGAGCTCAGCTATAAATATTTTTGTAAATGTCTTTTTTAATATTTTAGAGGTATAATACAAAGCAGTGCTATGGCTATATCAAAAGGCATAATTAAAGCCCTTTGAGCATAGTTCCAAATTGCCATGCAGAATGGTTGGATCAGTACACAACTCCACCAGCAATGCATTAATGTCCCAATTTTGCCATATTCCCTCCAACATTAATTACTCTTGCTTGTAGTCATTTTAGCCAATCTGCTAGATGTGAGGTGATACCTCAGAGTTGTTTTGATTCGCATTTTTCTAATTATAAGAGATTTAGAACACTTTCTCATGTGCTTATTGATAGTTTTGATTTCTTTATCTGAAAATTGCCTATTCATGTCCCTTGCCCATTTATCAATTGGGAGATGGCTTAATTTTTTGTACAATTGATTTAGCACCTTGTATATTTGAGTGATTAGACCTTTATCTGAGATTTTTGTTATAAAGATTTTTCCCCAATTTGTTGTTTTCCTTCTAATTTTGGTAGCATCAGTTTTTCTCTGTACAAAAACTTTTTAGTTTAATGTAGTCAAAATTATTTATTTTAAATTTTGTGAATTTTTCTAACTCTTACTTGGTTGTAAAATCTTTCCCTTCCCAGAGATATGACAAGGATACTATTCTGTGCTCACCCAATTTACCTATAGTGTCCTTCTTTATATTCCAGTCATTCATACATTTTGAGTTTATCTTGGTGTAGGGTGTGAGATGTTGATCTAGGCCCAATCTCTCCCATATTGTTTTCCAATTTTCCAAGCAGTTTTTGTCAAAGAGTGGGTTTTTGTCCCAAAAGCTGAGTTCTTTGGGTTTAATGAAGACTGTCTTGCTGAGGTCTCTTACCCCTAGTCTATTCCACTGATCCTCCTTTCTTTCTCTTCACCAGTACCATATTGTTTTGATGACTAATGCTTTGTAGTAGAGTTTAAGATCTGGTACTCCTAGGCCACCTTCCTTCATATTTATTTTACATTATTTCCCTTGATATTCTTGGACTTTTGTTCTTCCAAATGAACTTTGTTATAGTTTTTTTCTAATTCAGTAAAAAAGTTTTTTGCTATTTTGATAGGTATAACACTAAATAGGTAAATTAATTTGGGTACGATGGTCATTTTTATTATGTTAGCTTCTCCTATCCATGAGCAATCAATGTTTTTCCAATTGTTGAGATCTAGTTTTAATTGGATGTAAAGCATTATGTAGTTGTGTTCATATAATTCCTGTGTTTGTCTTGGCAGATAGTTTCCTAAGTATTTTATATTGTCTAGGGTAATTTTATTTTTTTTTAATTTTAAACCCTTAACTTCTGTGTATTGACTTATAGGTGCAAGAGTGGTAAGGGTAGGCAATGGGGGTCAAGTGACTTGCCCAGGGTCACACAGCTGTGAAATGTCTGAGGCCAGATTTGAACCTAGGACCTCCCGTCTCTAGGCCTGGGTCTCAATTCACTGAGCTACCCAGCTGCCCCTGTTTAGGGTGATTTTAAATGGAATTTCTCTTTCTAACTCTTCCTCCTGTAATGTGTTGGAAATATATATAGAAATGCTGATGATTTATGTTTGTTTATTTTGTATTCCGCAACTTTTCTAAAGTTGATGATTATTTCTACTAACATTTTAGGTGATTCTCTAGGATTTTTTAAGTAGACCATCATATCATCTGCTAAGAGTGATAGTTTGAGTCTTCTCATTGCCTATTTTAATACCTTCAATTTGTTTTTCTTCTCTAATTGCTACTGCTAGATTTTCTAGTACAATGTTCAATAATAGAGGTGACAATGGCATCCTTGTTTCACTCCTGATCTTATTGGGAAATCTTCTAATTTAACCTCATTGCAGATGATCTTTGTTGTTGGTCTTAGATATATACCAGTTATTATTTTTAGGAAAAGCCTTTCTATTCCTAAACTTTCTAGTGTTTTCAGTAGGAATGGGTGTTGTATTTTGTCAAAAGCTTTTTCAGCATCTATTGAGAGAATCATGTGGTTTTTGTTGGTTTGCTTGTTGATATGGTCAATTATGTGGATGGTTTTCCTAATGTTGAAACATCCTTGCATTCCTGGTATAAATACCACCTGATCATAATGAATAACCCTCATGATTACCTGCTGGAGTCTTGTTGCTAGCATTCTGTTTAAGATTTTTGCATCCATGTTCATTAAAGAGATTGGTCTGTAGTTCTCTTTCTGTTTTGTATCTACCTGGCTTTGGGATCAGTACCATATTTTTGTCATAGAAGGAGATTGGTAGAACTCCTTCTTTGCTTATTATAACAAATAATTTGTAGTATTGAATCAGTTGTTCTTTGAAGGTTTGATAGAATTCACTTGTGAATCCATCTCAGATTTTTTTCTTAGGGAGTTCTTTGATGGCTTGTTCTATTTTTTTCTAATATTGGATTATTTAAGTATTCTATTTCTTTTGCTATTAATTTAGGTAATTTATATTTTTGTAAATATTCATCCATATCACCTTGATTGATATATTTATTGCCATATAATTGAGCAAATAGTTTTTAATGGTTGACTTAATTTCATCTTCATTAGAGTTGAGGTCTCCCTTTTCATCTTTGATACTGGTAGTTTGGTTTTCTTCTTTCCTTTTTAAAATTAGATTGACCAGTATTTTGTCAATTTTTAAAAAATTTTTCATAGGACCAGCATCTAGTCTTATTCGTTAATTCAATAGTTCTTTTACTTTCAATTTTATTGATTTCTCCTTTGATTTTTATAATCTCTAATTTAGTTTTTAATTGGTGATTTTTAATTTTTTCCCTTTCTAGTTTTTTGATTTGCATGCCCAGTTCATTGATCTTTCCCTTCTCTAATTTGTTATTATATGCATTCAATGAAATAAATTTTGGTAGGATGTCTCTTCATTGTCATTCTCTTCAAGGAAATTATTGTTTCTATTATTTCTTCTTTAACTATATTATTTTGGAGAATTATATTATTTAATTTCCAATTAGTTTTGGATTTGCCTGTCCATGTGCCATTACTGATTATTATTTTTATTGCATTATGATCTGAAAAGTTTACATTTATTATTTCTGCTCTTTTGCATTTGTTTGCCAAGTTCTGTTGTGTAGTGATGGATGCATGGAATTCCTGCAAAGATACAGGGACAGCCTTACCCAGAATTCCAGGGGAATCTCCTGGAGAACTTTGGGAGAGGGGGCAGTTGAGAGGAGTTGGCAGTTGCTTTCTGGGGGTTGAAGTGAGCAGACATTCTGTTTACTACTCCAGTCTTAACTTGGGGGTTCACCTGAGTGGCCATTGTGGCATAAGCCAGTTTGGTTTCTACACAAGTTTAATAAGGTTATTTAATAAGGTTGATCTTTATCACCTTCAATACAACAAATATTTAGTGATTAGAGAGTAAAAATATTTATTAATAGCAAGAGAGCCAGTTTTAGTTAAGTGCCCTTCACCCCCTCCTCTGGGGGGAGGGGCAGCTTCAACCTAACAGCTCGGGGTCACCTTTCCTTATCCAAAAACCTTCATTAACCTCTTTACATTTTCTTGTTACTTCTTAATATAAGCTATACCTTCAAATCTGTGCCTGGAAATTATTTGGGGGAACACTCACAACTCAGTCTGGACATCTAGTTTGTCTGCTGCCAGTTTTAAGAAGATTATTTATCTTTGTCCTCATAAGTTAGATAGCTAACTTCTACTTATTCCTCTATCAGACCTGTGAGGAATATAAATTAAAGAAAGGGAACATCATTGTGGTTCAGCCATAACAGGAACTTACCAGAAGAATCTTAGCCAGTCTCCATCTTCCAAATGAAAAACAGCAACTGTTAGGGGGGAGGGGTTTGAGATCCAGGACTGTCTAACCCCCTCCTTTCTCACTGAAGCTTGTCAATCAGTGTTTGTGACTTGAAGGTCTATTGGCCCAGACACATTTATCTACTTCTCCAAATTATCTGTTATTATCATCATAACAGTTCTTATGCCCTAATAATGGTCAATCTTTGTGAATGTACCATGTGCAGATGAAAAGATTGTGTATTCCTTTTTGTCCCGATATATTTTTCTCCACATATGTATTAAGTCTAATTTTTCTAGGATTTCACTCACCTCTCTTTTCTCTCTTTCTTATTTACTTTTTGGTTTGATTTACCTAGTTCTGATTGATGAATATTTAGATCTTCCACTTGTACAGTTTTACTATCTACTTCCTCCTTAAGCTCTGCCAGTTTCTCCTTTAGAAATTTGGATGCTATACCATTTGATGCATACATATTGAGTACTGTTATTTCCTCATTTTCTGTACTGCCCTTTATCAGGATATAATTACCTTCCCTATCTCTTTTAATCAGATCTATTTTTACTTTGGATTTATCTGAAATCATGATTGCCACTCATATCTTCTTTTTCTTGGTTTAAGCCCAAAAGATTTTACTCCTGCCCTTGACCTTAACTCTGCATGTGGTAGGATTTCTAATCCACTCTGCTATTTGCTTCTGTTTTATAGGTGAGTTCATCCCATTCACATTCAGGGTTATAATTATCAGCTGTGTATTCCCTAATATTTTTGTATCCTCTCCTATATCTACCCCTTCTTCTTATGGTATTTCCTTTTAAACCAGTGGTTTGTTTTACATCAATCTCCCTTGTCCTCTCCGTTGATTTACTACACTTTCCACCCCCTCCTAATATTTTTAAGGCCTAATGAATTCTCTCTCTCCTTTCTTCCCCTCCCATTAAGAACTCCCAAACCCACTGCCCCCTTGGTTTATTCCTTCTGACTTCATCCATAGGGTTAGATAGAATTTGATATCCTAATTGATCTAGCTACTCTTCCCTCTCAGGATTAATTCAGTTGAGAGTAAGGGTTAAGTTTTTCCTTTTACGCTGTCTTCTTCTCCTTCTTATAATGGTATTTCTCCCTTCCCCTTCCCAGGCCCTCTTTGTGTGGTATATATTATCCTATTTTTCTTATTCCTTCAAGTTACTCTTGATGCCATTTTCTATTCCTCCCACAAACTCCCCCCCATATCATCTTAGACCATTTAGTATTCTAACCTCTCCATATGAATAATTCTTCTAATTACTATAAGTCAGTACAAATTTTTAGAATTACACATAATATTTCTCCATAGTGAATTACAAATAATTTGATCTTACTTAAGCTCTTGAAGAAAGCAATTTAAAGGTAAGACTTTTCTTTCTTTCCCCTCTCTTTCTTATTTACCTTTTCATGTTTCTCTTGGTTTTTGTGTTTGAATATCAAACTTTCCATTTAGTTCTTGTCTTTTCCGTGCAAATGCTTAGAAATCTTCTATCTTGTTGAATGCCCATACTTTCCCCTGGAGGTTTTTAACAGTTTTGATGGGTAGATGATCCTTGATTGTAGAACCAAATATCTTACCTTTCTGAATATCATGTTGCAAGCCTTGCAGTCTTGTAATGTGAAGGCTGCCAGATCCTGTGTAATCCTGATTGTTGTTCCTTGATAACTGATTTGTCTCTTTCTGGCTTCTTGTAATATTTTATCCTTAACTTGGAAGCTTTTGAATTTGGATATTACATTCCTGGGGGTTGTCTTCTGAGGATTTAGTGTAGAGGGTGATCTATATATCCTTCCAATGTCTATTTTGCCCTATTTTTCGAGGACTTTGGGACAGTTTTGTTGGATAATTCATTGTAATACATTATCTAGTTTTCTATTTGTCTCTGATTTTTCCAGGAAGACCAATAATTCTCAAGTTGTCTCTTCTAGACCTTTTTTCTTGATCTGTTAACTTCTCATTGAGATATTTCATGTTTCCTAATATTTTCTGAGTCTTTTGACTTTGCTTTATTAATTCTTGTTGTCTTATGAGATCATTGGCTTCTAATTGCCCAATTCTCACCTTTAGAAACTGGTTTTTGGCTATAATCTTTTGGTTGTTCTTCTTTGTAAGTCTTAAAAATTGTTTTCATTATCATAGTAGTTAGAATAAATATTCATAGACATAGGTTGTATTATTAAGCTATTTAAGATGATGTGTAAAAAATTGGGGGATATGACAAAAAAGAAGATGGTACAAAGAGAAACTCAAAGGAAGAAGTAAAATAGGATAAATTTTACCATATAAAGAGGTATATGGGGCTGGAGAGAGAAGGGTAGGAAAAGAGTGGTAACAGGTTATATTTAAACTCTAATCTCAGTTGAATTTATACTAAGAGGAAAGAACAGCCAGATCTATTGGGGCATAAAATTTTATCTTATCCTGCAGAGAAGTTGAAGGAATAAGGAAAAGGGGAGGGTGGGTTGAGGAGTATTAAAAGAGAGGGAAAAATTTTGGGGGGGGGTAATTAATAGAACTTAAAGAGAAATAGGAGGGCAATAAGAAGGGAGGGGTTAGGAAAGAAAGTAAAATAAGGGTGGGGAAAATGGTGACTGATTAAAAGCAAAATGGGTGTGGAAATAAATAGGGAAAGAAGACAGGGCAAGACAAAAAAAGGGGAAAAAAGGAAATCAAAATGATGTGGAATACACAGGTGGTAATCATAACTCTGAATGAGAAAGAGATGAATTCACCCATTAAACCAGTTTTTCCCAAACTTTTTTGGCTGCTGCCCCCTTTCCAGAAAAAAAAATATTACTTAGCCCTCTGGAAATTATTTTTTTTAATTTTTTTTAAATTTTAATAGCAATTAATAGGAAAGATAAATGCACCTGTGGCCATCACCACCCCCCTGGATCACTGCAGTATCCACCAGGGGGCAGTGGCACCCACTTTTGTAATCACTGCATTAAATAGAAGCAGATAGCAGAGTAGATCAAAAACCAAACTACTACCATATGTTGTCTACAAGAAACACATGAAGCACATAGACACACACAGGGTATAGGTAAGAGGCTGGAGCAGAATTTATTGGGCATCAACTGAGAAATATAGGGCAAGATTCACAATCATGATATCTGACAAAGCCACAGTAAAAATAGATCTGATTAAAAGAGATAAGGAAGATTACATTCTGATAAAAGTTAGTATGGACAATGAAGAAATATCAGTACTCAACATATATGCACCAAATGGTATATCATACAGATTTTTAAAGGAGAAACTAATTGAGCTTAAACAGGAAATAGATACTGCTCAGTGACCTCAACCTTCCTCTATCAGATCTAGATAATCAAACTAAAAAAGAAATAAGAAAGAAATAAGAAATGTGAATTAAATCTTAGAAAATTACAGTTAATAGATATATGGAGAAAAGTGAATAAGGATAAAAAGGAACATACCTTCTTTTCAGCTTCACGTGGTACATTCATAAATATTGATCATATACTAGAGCATAAAATATTGTAAATAAATGTAGAAAAGCAGAAATAATAAATACAACTTTTTCAGATCATAATGTGATAAAAATTATAATGAGTAAGGGTACATGGAGAGACAAATTAAAAATTAATTGGAAATTAAATAATATGATTCTCCAAAACTTGTGGGTGAAAGAACAAATCACAGAAACAATTACTGATTTCATTGAAGAGAATGACCATGAGAGAACACGTATCAAAATTTTTGAGATATAGCAAAACCAATACTCAGGAGAAAATTTATATCCCTGTGTGCAATATTAACAAAAAAAGAGAGAGAGAAAGAGGAGATTAATGAATTAGACATGCAACTAAAAAAGAACAAATTAAAAACCCTCAGATAAAGACCAAATTAGAAATCCTAAAAATATAAGGAGAAATTAATAAAATTTAAAGTAAAGGAGCTATTCAATTAATAAATAAGACTAGGATCTGGTATTTAAAAAATCCAAATAAAATAAAGAATTGGTTAATCTAATTAAGAAAAAGAAAAAAGAGAACCAAATCAAAAAGAGAAATCAATGCAGCTATCAATGAATTACCCCCCCCCCCAAAAATCCCAGGGCTAGATGGATTCACAAGTGAATTCTATCAAACATTTAAAAACAACTAATCTGAACACTATATGAAGTATTTGGCAAAATAAACATAGAAAGTGTCCTACAAAGTTCTTTTTATGGTACAAAATAATGCTGATATCTAAGACAGAAAGACAAAAAACAGAGGAAGAAAATTATAGTCTAATTTCTTAATGAATACTGATATGAAAATCTTAAATAAAACACAAACCAAGAGATTATGGAAATATTTCACAAGTATTTTTTAGTATGACTAGGTTAGATTTATACTAGGAATGAAAGTCTGGTTTAATGTTAGGAAAACTATCAATATAATTGACATATCAGTAATCAAACTAACAGAAATCATATGATTATCTCAATAGATTCAGAAAAAGTCTTAAACAAAAATACAACACTCATTTCTATTAAAAAATCAGAAAGCATAGGAATAAGTGGGACTTTCTTTAAAAATAATAACTAGTATCAAGATTCTGGGTTAAGATGGCTGCAGAGTAAAAAGCAACTGCTTGACCTCTCCTAACCTATGCATAAAGGACTCCTCAAGAAAACATAAAAACAAATCCAGATGAATGAAGAGACCCCAAAACAGGGCACAGCATTGAAGGTATGTGGAATCAGGGCATTTCCATGCTATAAAGGGGTGAAACAGCTCTCACTAAAACACGAGCTGAGCAACCCCCTCCCACACACACACCACCTACAATGCCAAAGCCAGCTCAAAAGATTTAGAGCAAGTTTGGGACACCCATTAAGTCCCTGGCAGCTACCTGGCATCATCAGGGTCTGTTCCTGAGAACAGCAAGACTTAAGACCCCAAGAGTCTAAAGAACGTGTGGACTTTGAACACAGACCCTGAGAGCAGGCATGGACAAGGATCCTGAGCACAGGTATGGACCTTGAGTGGAGACCCAGTGCATAGGAGTGCACAACTGTGGAAGCAGCACCCTGAGACTGTTAAAAGAGTTTCAGGCAGATGAACAAGCAAGGAGACCACCAGGAGGCTTGACCCTGAGAACAACTAGACCTGGGACCTCAGGAGCCCAAGGAACACAGACAGACCTGGGTGTTAAGATAAATCTGAGAGGGCACTGAGCTAACAATGGCAAGCCAGACTCAGGAACCCCAGAAGAGAAAGATCAAGAAGAAACCTTTAACATGGGACAACTTTTACACAGAAAAAATCCAGACAACAGAGCAAACAGCAGAGGAGAACAAGTAACCATATCCAAACATTCAAAAAATAAATAAAAATGGGTCACAAAGTCTTGAAGAGTTCAAATCTGATATTATGAGAAAGATGGAAGAGAAAATAACAGCTTAAAAGGTATAATTTCTCAATTGGAAAGTGAGGCAAGTAAATAGAAGACCAGAAATGACCAGATTGAAAAGCAAAACCAAAAAATTATAGCCGAAAACCAGTCTCTAAAGGCTAGAATTGGGCAATTCGAAAAAGATGCCCCCAAGTCAACAGAATTGATAAACAATTTGGAGACCAAAATCAAACAGCTGGAAAACAGGACAGACCAAATCTAAAAGGAAAATCAAAAGCTTATAGCAGAAAACCAATCTCTAAAGACAAGAATTCTGCAAGTAGAAGCCAATGGTCTCTCAAGACAGCAAGAACAAATAAAACAAAAGCAAAAGACTTATAAAATAGGAGGAAACATGAAACATCTCAAAGAGAAACTGACAGATCATGAAAACAGGTCTAGAAGAGAGAATTTGAGAATCATTGGTCTTCCTGAAAAAGCAGAAATGAATAGAAATTTGGACTCCATACTAAAAGAAATTATTTTGCAAAACTGCCCTGAAGTTCTAAAACAAGAGGATAATATAGACATTGAAAGGATCCATAGATCACCCTCTAAACTAGACCCTGAAAAGACAACCCACAGGAATATAATAGCCAAATTCAAGAGCTTCCAATTAAAAGAAAAAATTTTACAAGAAGCCAGAAAGAGACAATTCAGATATGAAGTAGTACCAATCAGGATCACATAGGATCTGGCAGCCTCCATGCTAAAAGACCTCAAGACTTGGAATATGATATTCAGAAAGGCAAGTGAACTGGGTCTACAAACAAGGATCACCTACCCAACAAAACTGACTATATACTTCCAGGGGAAAGTGTGGGCATTCAACAAGATAGAAGATTTCCATGTATTTTGCACAGAAAAGACCAGGACTAAATGGAAAGTTTGATATCCAACCACAAAAATCAAGAGAAACATGAAAAGGTAAATAAGAAACAGAAGGGAAAGTAAGAAAACTCATATTTTTTTTTAAATTTGCCTTTTTAAGAGCACCAATAATAACTAATTATTTGTATTCCTATGTGGAGAAATATTATGTATAATTCTCTGTAGTGAAATCTATACACTATTATAGTATTCACTGTAATAGTGATTGGAAGAATTATTCATACAGAGAGGTTCGAATACTAAATGGTCTAAGATGATATGGGGGTGTGTATAAGAGGGGGGAGAATAGTAGATGACACAAAGGGAAACTTGAATGAATAAGAAAAATAGGATACTCTATTATGCCAAAGAGGACATGGGAAGGGGAAGGGATGAATATTATTATAAGATGGAGTGGAAGAGAGCATTAAGAAGTAATATTTAAACCTTACTCTAAGTGGAATTAACCCTGAGAGAGAAGAGTAGCTATATCCTTTGGGATATAAAACTCTATCTAACCCTACTGAGAAAGTCAGAAGGGATAAACCAAGGGGAGCAGGGTAGTGGAGAAGTCAAAAAAGGGAGGGTAGAAGAAGGGGGAGGGAATTTATTAGGCCTTAAAAATAAAAAGAAGGGAATAATAAAGGAGAGGGTAAAAAGGGAAGTAAATCAGGGGAGGGTACAAGGGTTCCTGGCATAAAGCAAACCACTGGATTAAAAGGAAATAGTGTAAGAAGAAGGGGTAGAACGAGGAGAGGATACCAAACTGTTGGGGAATAGACAACTGATAATTATAACTCTGAATGTGAATGGGATGCACTCTCCCATAATACGGAAGCAAACAGCAGAGTGGATTAGAAACCAAAATCCTACCATATCTTGTCTACAAGAAACACATATGAGACAGGTGGACATACACAAGTTTAAAGTAAATGGCTTGAGCAAAATCTTTTGGGCTTCAAATAAGAAAAAGGAGGCAGGAGTAGAGATCATGATTTTTGACAAGGCCAAAGTAAAAATAGATATGATTAAAAAAGACAGGGAAGGTCATTACATCCTGATAAAAGGCAGTATAGACAATGAGGAAATAACACTGCTCAATATGTATGCACCAAATGGCATAGCATCCAAATTCATAAAGGAGAAACTGGCAGAGCTCAAGAAGGAAATAGAGAGTAAAACGATACCAGTGGGAGATCTAAATATTCTTCTTTCAGATCTAGATAAACCAAACCCAAAAATAAATAAAAAAGAGGTAAGAGAGGTGAATGAAATCCTAGAAAAATTAGATGTAATAGATATATGGAGAAAAATAAATAGGGACAAAAATGAATACACCTTCTTTTCAGCCTCACATGGTACATTCACAAAGATTGACCATGTAATAAGGCATAGAAACATTGCAAACAAATGCAAAAGAGCAGTAATAATAATTGTAACCTTCTCAGATCATAATGCAACAAAAATAATAATTAGTAAGGGCACCGGGACAGGCGAATCAAAAATTAATTGGAAATTAATTAACATGATTCTCCAAAACCAGCTAGTGAAAGAAGAAATCATAGAAACAATCAACAATTTCATTGAAGAGAATGACAATGATGAGACATTCTACTAAAATATATGGGATGCAGCCAAAGCAGTACTCAGGGGGAAATTTATATCCTTGAGTGCATATATTAACAAATTAGGGAGAGTAAAGATTAATGAATTGGGTATGCAACTTAAAAAATTAGAAAGTGAGCAAATTAAAGATCCCCAGATGAAAACTAAATTAGAAATACTAAAAGTCAAGGGAGAAATTAATAAAATCAAAAGTAAAAAAATTGTTGAATTAATAATTAAGACTAGAAGTTGGTATTTTGAATAAAACAGGTAAAATAGACAAAGTACTGGTCAATCTAATAAAAAAAGTAAAGAAGAAAACCAAATTGACAGTATCAAAAACGAAAACGGAGACCTTACCTTTAATGAAGGGGAAATTAAGGTAATCATTTAAAACTATTTTGCCCAACTATATGGTAATAAATACAGCAATCTAGGAGATATGGATTAATATTTACAAAAATACAAATTGCCTAGATTAACAGCAGAAGAAATAGAATACTTAAGTAATCCCATATCAGAAAAAGAAATTGAACAAGCCATCAAAGAACTCCCTAAGAAAAAATCGCCAGGCCATGATGGATTCACAAGTGAATTCTATCAGACATTCAAAGAGCAACTAATCCCAATAATATAAAAATTATTTGATATAATAAGCAAAGAAGGAGTCCTACCAAATTCCTTTGATGACACAAATTTGGTACTGATTCCAAAGCCAGGTAGATCAAAAACAGAGAAAGAAAACTACAGACCAATCTCCCTAATGAACATAGATGCAAAAATCTTAAATAGAATATTAGCAAAGAGACTCCAGCAAGTGATCAAGAGGATCATTCACCATGATCAGGTGGTATTCATACCAGGAATGCAAGGATGGTTCAACATTAGGAAATCCATCCACATTATTGACCATATCAACAATCTAACAAACAAAAATCACATGATTATCTCAATAGATGCTGAAAAAGCCTTTGACAAAATACAACACCCATTCCTATTGAAAACATTGAAAAGTATAGGAATAGAAGGACCTTTCCTAAAAATAATAAACAGTATATACCTAAAACCATCAACAAGCATAATATGCAATGGGGTTAAATTAGAAGCCTTCCCAATAACATCAGGAGAGAAACAAGGATGCCCATTATCACCTCTATTATTCAACATTATACTAGAAACACTAGCAGTAGCAATTAGAGAAGAAAAAAAATTGAAGGTACCAAAATAGGCAATAAGGAGACTAAGCTATCACTCTTTGCAGATGACATGATGATCTACTTATAAAATCCTAGAAAATCTACTAAGAAGCTTGTAGAAATCAACAACTTTAGCACAGTTGCAGTATACAAAATAAATGCACACACATCATCAGCATTTCTATATATTTCCAAGACATCACAGAAGCAAGAGGTAGAAAGAGAAAAACCATTTAAAATCACCCTAGATAATATAAAATACTTAGGAATCTATCTACCAAAATAAACACAGGAATTATATGAAACACCTACAAAACACTTTCCAAACAATTGAAACTAGATCCAAACAATTGGAAAAACATTGAGTGCTCATGGGTAGGATGAGCTAACATAACAAAAATGACGATTCTACCCAAATTAATTTACCTATTTAGCACCATACCTATCAAACTACAAAAAAACTTTTTTACTTAATTAGGAAAAACTATAACAAAGTTCATTTGGAATAACAAAAGATCAAGAATATCAAGGGAAATAATGAAAAAAATGTGAAGGAAGAGGGCCTAGCAGTACCAGATATTAAGCTATACTATAAAGCAGTGGTCATCAAAATGGTATGGTACTGGCTAAGAGACAGAAGGGAAGATCTGTGGAATAGACTTGGGGTAAGTGACATCAGAAAAACAGTGTATGATAAACCCAAAGAGCCCAACTTTTGGGACAAAAATCCCCTATTTGACAAAAACTTCTGGGAAATTTGGAAAACAATATGGGAGAGATTAGGTTTAAATTAACATCTCACATCTTACACTAAGATAAATTCAGAATAGGTGAATGACTTGAATATAAATAGGGAAACTATAAATAAGTTAAGTGAACACAGAAGAGTATAATTGTCAAATCTCTGGGAAAGGAAAAATTTTAAAACTAAGCAAAAGTTAGAAAATATAATAAAATATGAAATAAATGATTTTGGTTAAATCAATGTGAAAAGCTTTTGTACAAACAAAAACAATATAGCCAAAGTCAGAAGGGAAACAACAGATTGGGAAAAATCTTTATAACAAAAAACTCTGACAGGTGTCTAATTACTGAAATACATAAGGAGTTAAATCAATTGTATAAAAAAATCAAGCTATTCCCCAGTTGATAAATGGGCAAGAGACATGAATAGGCAATTTTCAGATAAAGAAATCAAAAGTATCAATAAGCACCATGAGAAAGTGTTCTAAATCTCTAATAATTAGAGAAATGCAAATCAAAACTGTGAGGTATCACCTCACACCTAGCAGATTTGCTAAAATGAAAGAAGGGGAGAGTAATGAATGCTGGAGGGGATGTGGCCAATTTGGGACATTGATGCATTGCTGTTGGAGTTTTGAACTGATCCAACCATTCTGGCTGGCAATTTGGAACTATGCTCAAAGGGTTATAAAAGAATGCTTGCCCTTCGACCCAGACATACCATTATTGGATTTGTACCCCAAAGAGTTCATAGGTAAATAGACTTGTACAAAAATATTTATAGCTGCACTCTTTTTGGTGGCAAAAAACCTGGAAAATGAGGGTATGTTCTTCAATTGGGGAATGGCTGAACAAATTGTGGTATATGCTGGTGATGGAATACTATTGTGCTCAATGGAATAATAAACTGGAGGAATTCTATGTGAACTGGAAAATTCCAGCAATTGATGCAGAGTGAAAGGAGCAGAGCCAGAAGAATGTTGTACACAGAGACTGATACACTGTGGTAAAATTGATTGTAATGAACATAGCAGCCATGCAATGACCAGGACAATTCTGAGGGATTTATGGAAAAGAACGCTCCCCAATGCAGAGGAAGAACTGCAGAAGTGGAAACGCAGAAGAAAAGCAACTATTTGAACACATGGGTTGAGATGGACAATGATAGGGAATGTAGACTAGAAACTACCACACTAATGCAACTATCAACAATTTGGAAATAAGTCTTGATCAATGACACTCGTTAAAACCAGTGGAAATGCACATTGGCCAATGTGGGGGATATTGGGGGTGGTGAAGGGGAAAGTAAGAGCATTAATCATTTAACCATGTTAATTTTTCTAAAAAATAAGTATTATTAAAATTTTTTTTAAAAATAACTAGTATCTATCTAAAACCATCAGCAATTATCTTTCACAATGGGAACAAGTTAGAAGCTTTTCCAATAAGATTAGGAGTGAAGAATATATGCCTATTATCATTATTATTTAATATTATACTGAAAATGTTAGCTTTAGCAATAAGATAAGAGAAACAAGTTGAAAGAGTTAAAATAGGGAACTAGGAAACTAAACTATCACTCTTTGTGGATAATATGATGGTATACTAATAGAATCAACTAAAATCAGTTTAAATAAAATAACTTTAGCAAAGTTTCAGGGTACAAAATAAACCTAAATAAATCATCAGTATTTCCATATATTTTGCATAAATACAGCTGCAAGAATTGGAATGAGAAATTCCATTTAAAATAACTTCAGACAAGTTAAAATACTTGGGAATCTATTTGTCTAAACAAACAGAGGAATTATATGAAAATAATTACAAAATACTTTTAACATGAATAAAGTTAGATGTAAAGAATTGGAAATACATTAATTGCTCATGGGTAGGCTGAATTAATATGATAAAAATGACAATACTACTTAAATTAATTTGCTTCTTCAGTGCCATACCAATCAAACTACCAAAAAGCTATTTTTATAACTAGAAAAAATAATAACAAAATCCATCTGTTAGAATGAAAGATCAAAAATTTCAAGACAATTGATATGAAAAAATAATGAAGCATCGTGATTGAGTAGTATTAGATCTTAAACTGTACCATAAAGCAGTAATCATGAAAACAATCTGGTACTGGCTAATAAATAGAAGGGTGGTTCAATGGGATATATTAGGGGCAAAATGCCTTAGAAATCTAGTGTTTGATATGCCCAAAGATTTCAAATTTTGAGATAAGAATTCACTATTTCACAAAAATTGCTGGGAAAACTGGAAAACAGTATTTCACAAATTAGGTATAGAACAATACCTCACACTGTATACCAAAATAAGGTCAAAAAGGGCATATGATTTAGACATGAAGGACATTCTATACATAAGTTAGGGGAACATAGAATAGTTTACCTGTCACATTTGTGGAGAAAGGAAGAATTTTTGGTCAAACAAGAGACAGAGAACATTATAAGACATAAAATGAATAATTTTGTCTAACTTAAAGTGGTTTTGTATAAGCAAAAACAATTTAAGTAAGATTAGAAGGGAAATAAACTGGGAAAAATTTCATAACAAATTTCTGTGATAAAGTTCTGAATTTTCAAATATAGAAAGAACTGATTAAAATTTACAACAATACAAGTCATTCCACAACTGACATATTGTCAAAGGATATGAATAAGGAGTTTTAGTATGAAGAAATCAAAACTAATAATAATCTTATGAAAACATTTTCTAAGTCCCTCTTGATTAGAGAAATTCAAATTAAAACAACTCTGAGGTACTACTTCACGTGTATCAAATTGGCCAATATAAGAGTAAAGTAATAAATGTTGGAGGGGGTGTGGCAAAATTTGGACAGTAATGCAATGCTGATGGAGTTGTGAACTGATCCAACCATTTGGAAGTCAGTTTGAATCTATGCCTAAGGGCTATAAAACAATGCATACCTTTTGATCAAGTAATACCACTACTAGATTTGTATCCAAAAGAGATTTTTTTAAATGAGGGAAATGATCTTCTTGTAAAAAAATGTTTATAGCTGCTTTTTTTTGTGTTGGCAATGGATTTGAAATTGAGAGGATGTCCATCAACTGAAGAATGGCTGAACAATTATGGTATGTGACAGTAATGGAATACTATTGTGCTATAAGAAATGATGAACAAGTTGATTTCAGAAAAAGCTGGAAAGATCTACTTGAGTGAAGCAGAGTGAAATAAGTAGAACCAGGAGAACACTGTACACAAAAACAGCAGTATTGTAGAATGATCTACTATGATAGAATCAGCTACTCTCAGTAATACAATGATCCAAGACAACTCTCAAAGACTTATGATAAGGAATACTATCCACCTCCTGAGAACAAATTGTTGAAGTTAAATGCAGATCAACCACGTGATTTTTTTACATCACTTTATTTGGGATTTCATTTTGGGATTTGGATTTAATATGATTATTCTCTTATAAAAATAAATGATCAATATGGAAATATGTTTTACATAATAATACATATGTAACCCAGATTGAAATGCTTGCCAGCTTTAGGGTAAGGGGATGGAAGGGAGAGAGGTAACTTCAACCATAAACTTCAGAAAGCTTATATGGAAAATTTTTATTATAAACAATTGTGGAAATAATATAACAAAACTAAATAAAATAGCATAAATTATAAAATAACATAACATAAAAATATTAATTTCCCAGGAGACTGAGGCTTAGTGATTTGCCCAGGGTATAGAGCCAGTATGTGTCAGAGATGGAATCTGAATATAGATCTTCCTGGCTTTTAATTTAATTAGGACCAATACCTGTGGTAATTAGGCTATGTAACCCTTTTCAGGGTTGTTTATCCAACATTGGTATCCACATTTTACCAGACTCTCACATACGGCTCCAAGAACCTGTAGCATGTTCAGTGGTCATGAACTGATGAAATTATCTTTGTAGGTTAGAGGAACTAGGTTGAGGTTAACATACTGGTCTCAAACCCATCAATTTCAAGGGACTATGAAGGTAGCCAAAGTAGGCTATGTGGAGTACTTAGAGTTAGATCAGACACCAAAAACACCAAGGTCATTCACTGAGTCCTGATCTATCATCAGTCCTCTTGACTTTTATCTTGACCCTAGACTTTGATGACTCTGAAAGAGAGAACGAGGCCAATGACTTTGTTTTACTCTGTCTCTCTTAAATCCAATTTTAGTGTGTATAAGATATTGTCCATACAATTTTTCCATTTAAAAATTTGCATTTCACAATTTTATTATTGTACTATTCAATTATTTTGCTTTTTATTACAGAACTATTTATCTTACTATTTTCCCTAAATCAAAGTCCTTTTGCAACAAACAATTGACAAAGCAGCAAGAGCAGAAAAACAGTGACTTTAGTCACAACCCTGCACACAGAGGCCCAGGGCAAACTGTAATCTTTTTACTAGTCTGAATCAGCATTGGGATTCAGCAGTTCCTTGGGTGTCTGAGTATCCTTTTAAGGGAACCTAACACTGACCTCTTGGAATGAGGAAGGGGCTAGACAATGTGCTCTAAATTTGTCTGCTTCATCTATCCTAATCCTATCCTGCTTTCTGCTGTAGATAGAGATGCTACTCTGCAATCAAAACAAACCTTTTTTCAACTATAATTTCATTCACCATTGATACATGGAGTACGTGCATGCTTATGAACAACATGAACAATCTACTGAACAAAAATGAGTACGTGCATGCTTATGAACAACATGAATAATCTACTGAACAAAAATGATAAGGATGAAGATAAATATGATAATGATATTGTTGATGGTATTGATAGTAGTGATAGCTAACATTTACACAATACCATAAAATTTGCAATTTTCTCTTTACATTTTATCTATTAGTTCTTTCTCAAGACATGGACAGCATTTTTGTCATAAGTTCTTCATAACTGTCTTGGATCATATTACTGAGAAGAGTAAAATCATTCATAGTTGATCATTTACAATATTTCTCTTACTGTCTACAATGATTTCATGATTTTGATTATGCCACTTTGTGTCAGCTCATGTAAGAATTTACAAGCTTTTCTGAGAGCATCTTTCTAACATTTCTTATAGCACAAGAGTATTCCATCACGATAATATACTATGATTTCTCTAGCCATTCACCAAATGATAGACATGTCCTCAATTTCTCATTTCTTGACATCACAAAAGTACTTCTATAAATATTTTTGTACATCATTTAAAAAATAAAAATTGAGCATTTAGATCTGGTAGTGGTATAATTGGGTAAAAGGGTATGATTGACACTATAGCCCTTTGGGAGCAGATTCAAATTGCTCCTCAGAATAGCTGAATTGGTTCACAACTTCATCAAGAGTACATTATTATCTCAATTTTTTCACTTCTCCTTCAATATTTGTCATTTTAATTTTTTAACATTTTAGCAAATCTGATGGTAGATATATTTTAATTTGCATTTCTCTATTCAAAAATTATTTAGAGCATTTTATATGACTATAGATAGCTTTGTTTACTTAGTCTGAAAATCACTTGTTCATATCCTTTGAGCATTTAGCAATTGGGGATTGACATAATCTTATAAATTTGCATCACTTCTCTATATATTTGAGATATGAAGGTATTATCAGAGAAACTTGCTTTAATTTTTTCCAAATTAATACTTGCTAATTTTATATTTCCCTTGATCCTTTTCCTTGTGTTTATCCTACTCTTTGTTCTTTCCCCCACCCAGTCCTAAAAATAGTTTATTTCTGACTACTGCTTCCCCCAATCTATCTCTGTTTTTATCAACCTTTCCCTCCTCTCTTGTCTCTGCCCCCTCTTATTTTCCTATAGAGTAAGATAACTTTCTATATTCAAGTGAATTTGTAAGTTATTTTCTCTTTGAAGCACATCAGATGAAACTAATGTTCAAATGCTCCCTTCCACCTCCATCACATTCCTATCCATTGATTTCTATTTTTTTTAGTTTAAATAATTTTTATTTTTTAGAAGAGTTATCATGGTTACATGATTTATGTACTTAACTTCACCCCCCGACCTCCTCCCCACCCATAGCCACTGCGCATTTCCGCTGGTTTTAACATGTGTCATCAATCAAGACATTTCCAAATTGTTGATAGTTGCATTGATGAGGTAGTTTTGAGTCTACATCCACAATCCAGTCCGCCTCAACCCATGTGTTCAAGCCTTTGCTTTTCTTCTGTGTTTCCTCTCCTGTAGTTCTTCCTCTGAATGTAGATAGTGTTCTTTTCCATAAGTCCCTCAGAATTGTTATGGATCATTGCGTTGCTGCTAGAACAGAAGTCCATTACATTCTATTTTACCACAGTGTATTGGTCTCTGTGTATAATGCTCTTCTGGCTCTGCTCCTTTCACTCTGCATTAATTTCCTAGAGGTCTTTCCAGTTCACATGGAATTCCTCCAGTTTATTATTTCTTTGAGCATAATAGTATTCCATCACCAACATATAACACAATTTGTTCAGCCATTCCCCAATAGAAGGGCATACCCTCATTTTCCAGTTTTTTTTTTTTGCCATCACAAAGAGCACAGATATAAATATTTTCATACAAGTCTGTTTATCTATGAACTCTTTGGGGTACAAAACCAACAATGGTATGGCTGGATCAAAGTGCAGGCATTGTTTTATAGCCCTTTGAGCATAGTTCCAAATTGCCATCCAGAATGGTTGGATCAGTTCACAACTCCACCAGCAATGCATTAATGTCCCAATTTGGCCACATTCCCTCCAATATTCATTACTCTGCCCTATTATCATTTTAACCAATCTTCTAGGTGTGAGGTGATACCTCAGTGTTGTTTTGATTTGCATTTCTCTAATTATAAGAGATTTAGAACACTTTTCATGTGCTTATTGATAATTTTGATTTCTTTATCTGCAAATTGCCTACTCATGTCCCTTGCCCATTTATCAATTGGGGAATGGCTTGATTTTTCTGTACAATTGATTTAACTCCTTATGAATTTGAGAAATTAGACCTTTGTCAGAGATTTTTGTTTTGAAGACTTCTTTCCAAATTTGTTAATTAGCTTCTAATTTTGGTGCATTGGTTTTTTTTGTACAAAAACTATTTAATTTAATGTAATCAAAATTATTCATTTTATATTTTGTAATATGTTCTATCTCTTACTTGGTCTTAAATTCTTTCCTTTCCCATAGATCTGACAGGAATATTATTCTATTTTCATATAATTTATTTATAGTTTCCTTCTTTATATTTAAGTCATTTCCCCATTATGAATATATTTTGGTATAGGGCATGAGATGTTGATCTAAATCTAATATCTCCCTTACTGTTTTCCAATTTTCCCAGCAGTTTATGTCAAATAGTTGATTCTTGTTACAAAAGCTAAGATCTTTGTGCTTATTGTATACTATCTTGCTGAGGTCATTTACCTCAAATCTATTCCATTCATCCTCCCTTCTGTCTCTTAGTCAGCTCCATAATATTTTGATGACAACTGTTTTTACCATGATTTAAGATCTGTTACTCCTAGGCTCTCAGCCTTCACATTTTTTCATTAATTCCTTTGATATTCTTTTTTTTATTTTTATAAGTTTTTTTTAAACCCTTGTACTTCGGTGTATTGTCTCATAGGTGGAAGAGTGGTAAGGGTGGGCAATGGGGGTCAAGTGACTTGCCCAGGGTCACATAGCTGGGAAGTGGCTGAGGCTGGTTTTGAACCTAGGACCTCCTGTCTCTAGGCCTGGCTCTCACTCCACTGAGCTACCCAGCTGCCCCTCCTTTGATATTCTTGATAATTTGTTCTTTCAAATAAATTTTATTATAATTTTTTCTAATTCATTAAAAAGTTACTTGGTAGTTTGATAGGTATACCACTGAATAAGTAAATTAATTTGGGTAGGATTGTCATTTAGATTATATTAACTCATCCTACCCAGGAAAAATTAATGTTTTTCAAATTATTTAGATCTGATTTTAATAGCTTGGAACATGTTTTTAGTTGTATTCATATAGTACCTGTGTTTATCTAGGCAAATAGTTTCCTAAATATTTTATATTGCCTAGGGTGATTTTAAATGAAATTTCTCTAACTCTTGCTGCCAAGATGTTTTGAAAATATAGAGAATTGCTCATGATTTAAGTGGGTTTCTTTTGAATCTTGATACTTTGCTAAAGTTGTTGATTATTTCCACTAGCTTTTTATTTGATTCTCTAGGATTCTTTAAGTTGACCATATCATCTGCAAAGAGTGATAGTTTAGTCTCCTTATTGCATATTTTAATCTCTTCTTTTTCTTTTTCTTCTCTAATTGCTACTGCTCGTGTTTCTAGTACCATATTAAATAATAGAGGTGATAATGGACATCCTTACTTCACTTTTGATCTTATTGGGAAGGCTTCTAACTTATCACCATTGCAAATGATACTTGCTGATGGTATTAAATATATACTATTTTATTATTTTTAGGAAAGGCCCATCTAATCCTATACTTTGTAGTGTTTTCAATAGTAATGAGTGTTATATTTTGTCAAAGGCCTTTTCTGAATTTATTGAGATAATCATGTGATGTCTTTGGTTTGCTTGTTGATATGGTCAATTATGTGAATGGTTTTCCTAATATTAAACCATCTTTGCATTCCTGGTATAAATCCTACTTGAACATAGTGAATAATTATCTTGATCACTTGCTGGAGTCTTTCTCCTAGTATTCTATTTAAGGTTTTTGTATCTATGTTCATCAGGGAGATTGGTCTATAGTTTTCTTTCTCTATTTTTGATCTACCTGGCTTTGGATTTGTACTCTATTTGTGTCATAAAAGGAACTTGGTAAAACTCCTTCTTTGCTTATTTTGTTAAATAGTTTGTATAGTATTGAGATTAATTGCTCTTTAAATGTTTGATAGAATTCCCTTGTGAATGCATCTGGCCCTGGGGATTTTTTCTTAAGGAGTTCTTTGATGTCTTGTTCAATTTCTTTTTTTTAGATGGGAGTATTTAAATATTTTATTTCCTCTTTTGTTAATTTAGATAGTTTATATTTTTGTAAATATTCACACATGTCACCTAGATTGACATATTTATTGCCACATAATTGGACATAATAGTTCTGAATAATTTAATTTCCTCCTCATTAGAGGTAAGGTGATCCATTTCATCTTTGGTACTGTTAATTTGATTTTCTTATTTCTTTTTTTGTAAATTAAATTAACCATTTCTGTATCTATTTTGTTTGTTTTTTTCAAAGTACCAGTTCCTAGTCTTATTTATTAATTCAGTATTTTTTTACTTTTGATTTTATTAATTTCTCCTTTGATTTGTAGAATTTCCCATTTAGTTTTTATCTGGGGATTTTTAATATGTTCTCTTTCTAGTTACTTAAGTTGCATGCCAATTCATTAACCTCTGCCCTCTCAAGAATATAAATTTTTCCCTGAGAACTGTTTTGGCTGCATCCCATAGGTTTTGAAAAGTTTTTTACTCATGGGAAATCTCTTCAATGAAATAATTCATTTTTTCTATGATTTGTTCTTCAACCAACAAATTTTAAAGAATCATATTACTTAATTTCCAATTAATTTTTTATTTGTCTCTCCATGTACCCATGTAATTATAATTTTTATTGCATCATGATCTGAAAAAATGCATTTATTATTTCTGCTTTTTTGCACTTTGCAATATTTTTATGCTTAAGTACATACTCAATTTTTGTGAATGTACCATGTGCTGGCAAAATGAAGGTGTATTCCTTTTTTTCCCTATTTATTTTTCTCCATATATTTATTAACTCTAATTTTTATAAGATCTCATTCCCATCTCTTACCTCTTTCTTATTTATTTTTTTGTTTTGATTCATTTAGATCTGATAGAGGAAGTTTCAGGTCTCCCATTAGTTTAGCTTTACTATTTATTTGCTCCTTAAGCTCCAATAATTTCTCCTTTAAAAATCTGGATGCTTTACCATTTGGTGCATACATGTTGAGTATTGATATTTCCTAATTTTCTCCACTGCCTTTTATCAGGATGTAATTACGTTCTCTATCTCTTTTAATCAGATCTATTTTTACTTTGACTTTGTCAGATATCATGATTGCTACTCCTGCTTTCTTTTTCTAGATGCCCAATAGATTTTGTTCCTGGTTTTAACTTTACTCTGTGTGTATACCTGCTTCATGTTTGTTTCTTGTAGACAACATATGGTAGGATTTTGGTTTCTAATCCACTCTGATATTTGCTTCTTTTTATGGGTGAGTTCATCCCATTCACATTCAGAGTTATGATTACCATCTATGTATTCCCCATCATTTTTATTTCCTTTTTCAGTCTTGCCCTGTCTTCTTTCATTATTTCCTTCCACACAAGTGTATTGCTTTTAATCAGTTCCCCTATTCCCCACTCTTATTTTACTTTCATTCCCAAGCTCTCCATTCTTATTCCCCTCCTATTTCTCTTTAATGTATATTAATCATGACCCCTCACCCCCAACCTTTCCATCCTTTTTCATACTCCCTTCTCCACTCTCCCCCTCTTGGTTTTTTCCCTCGAATTCCCTGTAGGGTAAGATAGAATTCTCTACCCCAATAGATCTAGATGATCTTCCCTCTCATAACTTATTCCACTGAGAGCATGGTTTAAGTATTACCTATTACCACTCTCTTTCTTTCCTTCTTATAAAAGTATTCTTACACACACACTCCCATGTCTCTCTTTATGGGGTATAATTTATCCTATTTTTCTTCCTCCAAGTTTCTGTTGGTGCCATCTTCAATTCCACCCCTTTTTTACATATCATCTTTAATCACTTAGTACCCCCAAAACTACTTACAAATAATTGTTCTAACTACTATGATAGTGAATACAGTTTTTGAAAGTTACAAATATATTTTTTCCAAATAGGAATATAAACAATTTGACCTTACTGAAGACCTTAAATTTTTTCCCTCTTTATTATTTACCTTTTTCATGTTTCTCTTCAATTTTGTATTTGGACATTAAATTTTCAATTTTGTTTTGGTTGTTTCTTTAAAAATTCTTGGAAATCTTCCATTTTATTAAATGCCCATACTTTCCCCTGAAAGCATATAGTCAATTATGATGGGTACGTGATTCTCGATCGTAGATTCAATTCTCTTGCTTTCCTGAATGCTTTGTGATTCCTTAGTGTGGAGGCTTCCAGATCCTGTGTAATCCTGACTGAGGCTCCTTGATTTCTGAATTGTCTTTTTCTGGCTGTTTACAGTACTTTCTCCTTAGTTTGGAAGCTCTTGAATTTGACAATTATATTCCTGGGGGTTGTCTTTTAAGGTTTTAATGTAGAGGGTGATTATAGACTCTTTAAATGTCTACTTTGCCTTCTTGTTCAAGAAAATCAGGGCAGTTTTCTTGGATAAAGGCTTTTTTTGAGGCTTTCAGGGAGACCAATGATTCTCAAATTGTCTCTCCTAGATCTGTTTTGTAGGTTAGTTTTCAATGAAATATTCCATGTTTCCTTCTATTTTGTCATTCTCTTAGCTTTGTTTTATTAATTCTTGCTGTCTTGTGAGATCATTAATTTCTGCTTGCCCAATTCTAGTCTTTAAAGACTGTTTTTCAGCTATGATATTTTGATTTTCCTTTTCATTTTGGTCTATTCTGTTTTTCATGGCTTTCAGTAAGTCAGTTCTGGTCTCCAATTTGCTGATTACTTCATTTGATTAGTGTGTTTCTTTTTCCAAGTGGGAAGTTTTGTCTTTTAAACTTTTTTCTTTTTGTATTACTTTCATTTCTTTTCCCCATCTTTCTTATATCTTTCTTACTTTGTTCTTGAATTCTTTTTGAATTCCTCAAGAACTTGTTACCAATTGTGGGAGGTCAATAAGAGAGACAGAATCTTAAATAGATGAAAATCCGAGACTCCTCTTTTGACCCCTTTTATGATCCATACCTTTTCTTTTTGAAAAACATTATAGTGTCTAGGAAAACTTTAAGTTTTTAGTAAAGCAACACTTAATGAGTTAACAGTCTTTTTCACTCAGCAGAGTAAAGCAGCTGTGGGTATATCTCTAACTGCTCCAGGCGTCCCAAGGTCATGGAATGGCAAGCTCAAGAAAAATAATTTTTAGATAAAGTGAGGCTCATTTTTACATGATTCATGCTCCTACTTTCCCTTTCACACACCCCCACACACTCACCCCACCCATGGCCAATGCACATTTCCACTGATTTTAACATGTGTCCTTGTTAAAGACCTATTTCCAAATTGTTGATAGTTGCATTGGTGTGGTAGTTTCAGGTCTACATCCCCAATCATGTCCGCCTCAACCCATGTGTTCCCGCAGTTGTTTTTCTTCTGTTTCCATTCCTGTAGTTCTTCCTCTGAATGTGGGTAGTGTTCCTTTCCATAAATCCCTCATAATTGTCCCTGGTCATTGCATTGCTATTTTTTTTTACCACAGTGTATTGGTCTCTGTGTACAATGTTCTTCTGGCTCTGCTCCTTTCACTCTGCATCAATTCTTGGAGGTCTTTCCAGTTCACATAGAATTCTTCCAGTTCATTATTCCTTAAAGCACAATAGTATTCCATCACCAGCATATACCACAATTTGTTCAGCCATTCCCAAATTGAAGAGCATACCCTAATTTTCCAGTTTTTTGCCACCACAAAAAGTGTGGCTATAAATATTTTCATACAAGTCTCTTTATCTATGAGTTCTTTGGGGTACAAACCCAACAATGGTATGGCTGGATCAAAGTGCAGGCATTGTTTTATAGCCCTTTAAGCATAGTTCCAAATTGCCAGCAAGAATGGTTGGATCAGTTCACAACTCCACCAGCAATGCAATAATGTCCCAATATGGCCACATCCCCTCCAGCATTCATTACTCTCCCCTTCTTTCATTTTAGCAAATCTGCTAGGTGTGAGGTTGTTTTGATTTGCATTTCTCTAATTATTAGAGATTTAGAACACTTTCTCATGTGCTTACTGATATTTTTGATTTCTTTATCTGAAAATTGCCTATTCATGTCTCTTGCCCATTTATCAATTGGGGAATGGCTTGATTTTTTATACAATTGATTTAAATCCTTGTTTATTTGAGTAATTAGAACCCTGTCAGAGTTTTTTGTTATAAAGATTTTTTCCCAATTTGTTTTTTCCCTTCTGATTTTGGCTACATTTTTTCTGTTTGTACAAAAGCTTTTTACTTTGATTTAATCAAAATCATTTATTTTACATTTTGTAATTTTCTCTAACTCTTGCTTGGTTTTAAAAATTTTCCTTTCCAAGAGATCTGACAAGTAAACTACTCTATGTTCATTTAACTTATTTATAGTTTCCCTCTTCATATTCAAGTTATTCACCCATTCTCAATTTATCTTGATGTAGGGTGTAAGATGTTGATCTAAACCTATTCTCTCCCATATTGTTTTCCAAATTACCCAGCAGTTCTTGTCAAATACTGGATTTTTTTCCCAAAAGTTGGGCTCTTGGGGTTTATCATACACTGTCTTGCTGATGTCACTTACTCCAAGTCTATTCCACTGATCCTACCTTCTGTCTCGTAGCCAGTACCATACCGTTTTGATGACTGCTGCATTATAGTAAAGTTTAATATCTGGTACTGCTAGACCCCCTTCCTTCACATTTTTTTTCATTATTTACTTTGATATTCTTGATCTTTTGTTATTCCAGATAAACTTTGTTATAGTTTTTCCTTATTCAGTAAAAAAAAGTTTTTTGGTAGTTTGATAGGTATGGTGCTAAATAGGTAAATTAATTTGGGTAGAATGGTCATTTCTATTATGTTAGCTCATCCTACCCATGAGCAATCAATATTTTTCCAATTGTTTAGATCTAGTTTTAATTGTTTGGAAAGTGTTTTGTAGTTGTTTTTGTATAATTCCTGTGTTTGTTTTGGTAGATACATTCCTAAGTATTTTATATTGTAGTGTGATTTTAAATGGTGTTTCTCTTTCTACCTCTTGCTGTTGTGATTTGTTGAAATATAAAGAAATGCTGATCATTTATGTGCATTTATTTTGTATCCTGCCACTTTGCTAAAGTTGTTGATTATTTCTACAAGCTTCTTAGTTGATTTTCTAGGATTTTTTAAGTAGACCACCATATCATCTGCAAAGAGTGATAGCTTAGTCTCCTCATTGCCTATTTTGATACCTTCAATTTTGTTTTCTTCTCTAATTGCTACTGATAATGATTCTAGTACAATGTTAAATAATAGAGGAGATAATGGGCATCCTTGTTTCACTCCTGATGTTATTGGATAGGCTTCTAATTCATTCCTATTGCATATGATGCTTTTTTATGGTTTTAGGTATATAGTGTTTATTATTTTTAGGAAAGGTCCTTCCATTCCTATACTTTCCAGGGTTAATAGGAATGGGTGCTGTATTTTCTCAAAGGCTTTTTCAGCACCTATTGAGATAATCATTTGGTTTTTGTTTGTTAGACTGTTGATATGGTCAATTATGTGGATGGTTTTCCTAATGTTGAACCACCCTTGAATTCCTGGTATAAATCCCACCTGATCATAGTGGATGATCCTTTTGATCACTTGCTGGAGTCTCTTTGCTAATATTCTATTTATAATTTTTGCATCTATGTTCATTAGGGAGATTGGTCTGTAGTTTTCTTTCTCTGTTTTTGATCTATCTGGCTTTGAAATCAGTACCATATTTGTATCATAAAAGGAATTTGGTAGGACTCCTTCTTTGTTTATTATATCAAATAATTTTTATAGTATTGGGATTAGTTGCTCTTTGAATGTCTAATAGAATTACTTGTGAATCCATCAGGTCCTGGTGATTTTTTTTTAGGGAGATCTTTGATGGCTTGTTCAATTTCTTTTTCTGATATGGGATTATTTAGGTATTCTATTTCTTCTGCTGTTAATCTAGGCAATTTGTATTTTTGTAAATATTCATCCATATCTCCTAGATTGCTATATTTATTGCCATATAATTAGGCAAAATAATTTTTAATGATTGCCTTAATTTCCTCTTCATTAGAGGTGAGGTCTCCCTTTTCATCTTTGATACTGTCAATTTGGTTTTCTTCTTTCCTTTTTTTATTAGATTGACCAGTACTTTGTCTATTTTACCTGTTTTTTTCAAAATACCAGCTTCTAGTCTTATTTATTAATTCAATAGTTCTTTTACTTTCAATTTTATTAATTTCTCCCTTGATTTTTAGTATTTCTAATTTAGTTTTCATCTGGGGATTTTTAATTTGCTTGCTTTCTAATTTTTTAAGTTGCATGCCCAATTCATTAATCTCTGCTCTCCCTAATTTGTTAGTATATGCCCTCAAGGATATAAATTTCCCCGTGAGTACTGCCTTGACTGCATCCCACATAGTTTCTTAGGATGTCTCATCATTGTCATTCTCTTCAATGAAATTGTTGATTGTTTCTATGATTCTAGGCTATTATTTTTAATGTTTTATTTGTACTCTGAGTTGTATATCAGATTTATTTGATAATGTGAATACCATCTCAATCCTAGAATTTTTAATCATAATAAACAAAAATATTAGCAATATTTGCTGGCAAAGCAATCATATTTGAAAATATGTATCTCTTAACACAGAGCCACCAATCTCTATATAGCAAAGGGTTAACTATGTTTCATAAACTGTCTTCCTGCACAAAGATATCATTTAATTTGTGATCATCAGACTTTTAGTACTATTTTAGTCATTTCCCATTGTCTAATTATATTGTAATTGTATATGTTATTCCTTTTGCAGATTTCTTTACCAAACTTAATTTTATGGGTGAGTGAACTAAAGTAGAGAGAGAAGAGATATAACACAGCCAGGAAATAATATAGCTGGGATTTTAAAGTTGATTATCCTACTCTTAGTTTGAATATCTTTTTAATTTGATTATGATTATTAATTTTTTAATAAAAAAAGCTGGGCTCAGAATTAGAATGTGTTATAACTGTAAACCTAAATTAAGTTTTTCCAATCTAGAACTTATAGATCTAATAATGTGAAATAAACAGAAACAATATTTTATATTTTCATAGTTCTTTTAAAATTGTAAAGTGGCAATCAAGCTAGGTATTCAGCATAAAAATTATTCTCTTACTTTAAAAGGTGAGAGAAAAAACTCAGGGACATTAAAAGACTTTTTCATGGTCCTTTGACTATTAAGTGAAATAGCCAGTGTCCTGATTCTTATTTCAGTTACCTTTCCACTTAACTTTGCCTCTATTATTTACAGACTTAGAATCATTTTTCTCTTTAGGACCAGTATAAATAATATTTTCTATGAAAACTCTCACTAGGTTCACTAATCTAATATTTTTAAGTAACTATACCTCATTCTATACAGTAAATGCATTCCTGAAATTTCATACATTCTTTTTGCATATTATCTGACAACATAGATAAAAATACTAGACAGTGAGTAGTCGTATGTGTTTTCCTTTGGATTTCACAGCAATGGCAGGGGAGTAATAGAAATGAGAGATAATAATGGAAGTTGTCAAGCCATATACAATGATGTAATGTAAGAATCTTAAAGGTGTGTGTTTTCACACAATGGTCAGAAATATATCACTACAGTAAGTAAGAAACACACATATTGATCTTCTTTTATAAATAAAACCAGATGACCTCCAGACATAGTCATTAAATAAAAAGAATTTCACAGATTTGCTAAAGCATGTCAACATATAATTTGATATTCAATTGATTAAATATGAAAGTAAAGTGCACCCAAGCGTAGATGCTGAAAACTATCTTGGAAAATTTGACACATAGTCAGTTACTTACGGAAATGGAAGAGATCAAAATTAGAATGCTACTCAGAAGTCTCAAATCACTATACCATAATTATTTTATTTTAAAAGAGAGGTCTGTCAAATATTTTTCCTAAAATATTGATATTATAATTCTTAAACTTCCTTTTACATTGTAGTCTAAAAATTGTTAAAAAATAAAACACATTTAATCAAACAAGGTACTCTTGAGGAAGTCACAATGTGTTTAAATGCATAAAATAAAACATATGTTACCAAGGAAAATAATTATATTGAAGTATAATTATCAAAGAGCATTTTGAGAATTCACAGACTGCAAATTAATAAACTGAATTTCAGATGAAAAATGAACACGAAAAAGTAGGAATAAAACAAAAAAACTCTAGAATTTCAACTATGTTGCAAAGCAGATAGCGTTAAAATTATTTCATTCTGATTTAAAAATAGAAAAGTAGTTCAATGGAGAACACTTAAAAAAGGAGAATTGGAAATAATAGAATTTTATAATTCAATTTAATGTAATTTTAAAAGAGTTACTTAGGAAATATACCTCCACTTGGTAAGAACTTCTGCTGAAGCTGAAAAGCAGTTTAGTAGAAATTAGATTTATACCATTATGCCATACAGTAAGTCTCAAGAAGTTAAAAATATATGTGACCTGAAAATAAAAGTTTATGCCATAAAAAATAGAAGACAATTACATTAGCTACCTTTAGCAGATATGGCAAAAGGAAACCTAATAATACAGTTGTTAGGAAATCTCTGTTACTGAGACAGGAATTTCAGGGCCTCAGGTGACTGGAGTTCCATCATGGGAGCTAAGATGGTAAAGTAAAAAATGACAAGACCTCCAACCCCACCATCTCCTCTCTGTCTGTCTGTCTGCCTGTCTCTCTCTCAAATAAATTACCCCCAAACAAAGGAAAGCAGTAAGAACATATCTCGTTGGAGTAAAGAAGAGAAGAGTAGCCCAGGAAATACATCTGTGGTTACTCGGACCGAACAAAGACCAGACCTTTATACTCAAATATATAGGGGTCCAGAGTCAAGATGGCTGAATAGAAGCAGTGAAGTTCAAAACCACTGTGAGAATCCTCTCAAGGACTTCCCGGTTAAGATGGCTGCAGAGTAGAAGCAGAACACTTTACTCTCCTAACCAACCTATACATGATACTTCAAAAGGACACAAAAACCAAATCCAGATGAATGAAAGGATCCCACAATTGGGCACAATATTGAAGGTACATGGGATCTGGGCATTTCCACACTATAAAGAGGGGGAGATAGCTTCTATCAAAATGCAAGCTGAGCAATCCTTTCCCACCCTACCCACAGTACCAGAGTCAGAGCGAATGGGGGAGCAAAATCTAGCTTCTTGGAAGCTAACTGGGACCACCAGGAGCCTGCCCCTGAGAGCAGCAAGACTTGAGACCGCAGGATGCTAGAGAGTGCAGACCTTGGATGCAGGAGTGGAGGTGAGAGAGTCAGCAGACAGTGGAAGCAGCTCAGCTTGCTGAGACTCAGAGGAGAACCTCAGGTAGAAGAGCAAGAATGGGCCAATTTCTGGGCTCTGGGCAGCTGACTAGGGCCACCAGGGGCTTGACCCTGAAAACAGCTAAACTAGAGACACCAGGAGGCTTGGGAGCACAGACATTAGGTGCAGGAGTGAAGCTGAGAAGGGCCGTGGACAACAGAGGCCTAGCAGACAGTGGAAGCCAGGAGACTTGCAAAGTAGCCTCAGGCGAAAACTATTCCTTATCTCTATACACAGAAAGTCTGCCTGCCTCACTCAGACTTCTGACTGAGAAAGAAAAACCAGCATAATGATGACAAGCAAGGCCCAGGAAATAACCACCAAAAAGACCAAGAAAAAAGTCCTAATATTTGATAGCTTTTGAACAGAAAAAAATCCAGAAATCAGAGGAGGATAAACAATTAAAGAAATCCAAATCTTCCCCCCAAAAAAGAAAACTGGTCACAAGCTCTGGAAGAGTTCAAATCTGAGATCAAGAGAAAGATGGAAGAGATCTGGCAAGGAAAGTGGGAACAGTTCAAAAAAGAAAATAACAGTTTAAAAGGCAGAATTTTGCAATTGGAAATTGAGGTTCAGAAATCAAATGAAATGATAAGCAAACTGAAGACCAGAAATGACCAGCTGGAAACCATGAAGATTCAGATAGAACAGACTGAAAAGGAAAACCAAAGATTATACCTGTAAACCAGTCTTTAAAGACTAAAATTGGGCAAGTAGAAGCCAATGATCTCACAAGACAAGAATTAATAAATCAAGGTCAAAAGAGAATCCTCTCCAAGAAATTGTAAAATAACACCAAAAAAGGAATGCAGGAATGAAAAACAAACAAGAAGGCAGATTGAAACAACTTTCAGGAAGAGAACAACTTGAAAGGTTGGCAGAGAACATCTGTGGCACTCGGAGGGGAGTACAGCTAGCAAGAGGCTACAGCAAGGAGTAAGAAGCAAACAAAGGGTAAGCCCCATCCACTATCCCACATCTACTGGGCCATATTCTGAACCTAAGACCAAGCCAATATCCAGACCCTGAGACCATGCTTGGAGCAATAGTGGTCCAATCCAGTGCACAACCCTTAAAGTTCTAAGAAAATCTGCAGTAAGGACTGGAATTCCAGCACAGACTAGTTTGTGTTGTGCAACCTTATTTGTGTAGGTCCAGAGTGAGGTCAGGAGTCCCAGTCTGGCTAGGGCAGTCTGAAGTTTCCTGGGTGCCTCACCTGATTAAACCCAGAGTAAGACCGAAAGCTTAAATACATTCCAGATTCTAGAATTGGAGCTAGCAGTAGTCTCATGGGATAATTAAGTCCACAGGGGAAGGTGGTTCTCAGAGCTCCAACCCCATAGACCATTATACCATTTTAAAAGAATTCAAATTTGCAGAAACCCAGAAATAAGCCTAAGAGTAGCATCAAGGAAGGTCTAAGGTTTAAGCAGGTGCCCTAGCCTCCTGGAGAATAGAGTCTGCCTTTTAAAAGCCTGGGAAAATAAGCAGACCTCAAAAAAACACACACAAATAAACACCTAACTCAAGGCACAGACACAGAAAGAAAGTGAAAGCAAAGCAAACACACACAAAGTTTAAACGATTCTGGAAGAGCCCAAAAAGAATTTTGAAAATCAATTAAGAGAGGCAAAGAGAAAATGGGGAAGAGAAAAAGAAGGCTCAAAAGCTGACAGAAGAAAATTATTTCTTAAAAATTAAAATTGGTCAACTAGGAGCTAATGACTTCATAAGACATCAAAAAAATTAAATAAAAAAAACAGAAGAAAACATGAAATTGCTAATTGAGAAAACAACTGACCTGAAAAACAGGTCTAGGAGAGAAAATTTAAGAATTATTGGACTACCTGAAAGTCATCATTAAAAAAAAAAGGGTTTGGACATCATCATACAAGACTTTATCAAATAAATATGCCCAGATATCCTAGAATAAGCAAATAAAATAGAAATTTAAAGAATTCACAGATAACCTCTAGAGAAAGGCAATCTAACCACTAACCTAATTCCTTCCATTCTTTAATACCCTCTTTCTAAGGAGGCAATTGAAGGTTTTACCCCTGTAATAAATTCACTAATTGACCAAAGCATCATAATTCCCTGCAAATCTGAATACGATACACCCATCATGCCTGTTAAAAAATCAAAATTGGGGCCCCAATGGCAAGCATCTTTATTGATTCATCCAGGAGTTGATGGCTATAAACAATCACATTATAAAAAGACTCCCCATAGTTTCCAACATAAGCAATATTATTCCTTCTATTCCTAGCACAGCTATATACTTTAAGGTAGTAGACTTGTGCTCTGCTTTCTTTTCTATACCCATACATGAAAATTCCAGATATGGCTTTGCTTTCACCAGGAAGGGTTCCCATGACCCACTTACCTCAAGGTTTTGTGGACAGCCCCACATTGTTTACACAATTCTTAACTGCTGATACTGACGCCATGAAATTTAAACACAGCCATTTAATACAATATGTGGATGATTTACTCTTGGCATCACCTAATGATGAAGCATGCCAAGAGGATAGTAAGCACCTCCTTTTGGAGGTACATAAGAGAGGCCACAAGGTCTCCAAAGACAAAGTTCAATGGTGTTTCCCCAAAGTACAACATTTAGGTTTCATTTTAACTGCTGAGTCTCATTTAATTTTTCCTAAGCACATTGGGAGTATGCAAAAAGTAAGTGCTCCTACCACTAAAAAGCAACTGAGGGCAATTCTTGGACCAATGGGATTTTATTGGCAGTGGATCCCTTGCTATTTGGAAATCACTAAGCCCTTTGTATCACTCACAAAAACATTCAGTCCCTGAACCACTTGAATTAGAAAAGGAACATCTGACAGTTCTTTCAAATCTAAAAAAGGTTATCCTGTCTGCCTCTGCTCTAGGCATCCCAGATTACAACAAGCCCATTTACCTTATATGTCCATGAACAGAGAGGGTAGCTTCAGGTGTTCTAATTCAACTTTTGGGATCTTCTCAAAGCCCAGTAGTTTATTATTCTGCCCAGTTGGACCCAGTAGCTTCAGGAGCACCACCATGCCTTAAGGAAGGAGCTGCCATAGCTTTATTAAAATAGTGCATGCCATCCTTCATAAATGAAGAACTATCTGTAAATAATATTAAATCTGAATTATCCAAAGGAGTGTCCAGTAAAACATTATGAGGTTTATCAGCAATGGACACTAAAGATGTACAATCATATAAAGGCCATCCACAAGTTGGCACGTCAGGGAGCGAGGTTGCAGGATTAAGAACTCCACAGCATTTTAAAATATCTGGAACAGATAAATTCAATTTACATAATCATTTGGCACACCACCTTTGTGGGTACTCCACCTGCCTTCTGGAATGAATTAATGACATGTATCCAGGCACCACTGTAGTTTTTTTTTTAAATACATTCTGAATTTAAAAAAAAAACAGTTACTTCTTATGAATCCCACTTAGGAATAGGAGATGTCAATTATACACATATATTTTTTCAAACGAAATTCTTTTCATGTCCTTAAGTTTTAATGATTTCTCATTCTGTTAGATTTTTTAGGGTTTGAGTGAAACGCATTGAGTTCTCCCAACTTCAAATTCCCTATCAGCTTAATTCCCTGTCATTCTGTGTTACTATGAGTAACTGACAACATACAGTTCAACAAACGTTTCTCAAGTCCCAGTACTGTGCTAAGCACTGGGGACACTGAGAACAAAATGAAACAATCCATGCTATAACAGCTTACATTCTACTGGAATCAGGGGAAAACATATAAAAAAGAAATAGGAATGTTATCTATTTTCATATAACAGAATGCACAGAATAGGAAAATATAGTGGCTAACATCCATTTGGCCAATAAGTATGTATTTCTTGAGCTTTCTTAATTAGTGGCATATCCTGAGACAACAATCATTTGTTAGGACTTTGCTGGCAAGAAAAAATAAGGGTCTGAAGGGTCCAGAGAATGAAGTGGTAGGGAAAATATGTTAGATTTTTTTCCCAAATAGTTAAATGATATCTCTCCACATTTATAGTCATGGAAAATGCTCACCTTCAAGTTGGGCATATTGAGAAGACAGAATTTTACATGGGTTTGGGAATTAGGATTTTCCTTGGCTATGGCACAAATAAAATAGGAATTGTTCTTTCATACATTCCTAAGTACAAATAGGTCTTCCAGTTGTTTTTTTTTTAATTTTTCAGATGCCAACACACCACTCAATTTTTTCTGGAACCTATACTTTCCAGTAGCATCTGCTTGAAATGAAGGACTGAATTCCAAAAACACAAGCAATAAGCTCAACTCTCCCAGAACCACTGGGCAATTCTTCCTGGACACCTCCATATCTCACATCCTTAAAATCCTCAGATATAATGAGACCTGAGTCAAGTATGTTACAATCCAGAGAGATGTCTACTTTGAAATTGAACATTTTTCCATCATTCCAGGGATTTTATAGATGGTCATTCATGCTTGAAAGTTTCTATTTTTTCTGCAACACAAACTCATTCCTATTTAATATTCTTTTTGTGCCCTGGAGCAATTCTACATCTGATTTCTTATACTCCTCCTCCAACTCTGTGATCCTCTCCCTTAATTCTTGACTCTGGTGAGTCAGTACATTTATTCTCTTGTTCAGGCCTTCCAAATTGATCTTCCCCTCTCTTTGCATGTGATACAAGTATATCCTTCTCCTCATTCATTAATTGATTTAATTTCTGGTATTCCCACAAAACAAATTTCTTCTGCCTTTCCATTTCTTCCTTTAACAGTGTAAATTTAATCTTTGCACCAGTCATCTGTTGATCAGTACTCTTAATTTCCCTCCTTATACTCATCATAACTTCACACATCTTCCTCCTGACATTCTCAGTAGCCTAATTTATACAAAAAAGCCTGTGGCCTTCATGCTCCTGGGATTGAGAACAGGATACACAGGTTGGACTCTGGTCATCTTCACAGAACAATTTATGATGTTTTTCATGTACCTCACACTTTCCACATTCTTCAAGGTTCAACAAAGGATGGAGTCTTGTTTTTTTGTCTTAAAATTTCCCAAGTTGATCATTGGCTGTGAAATCTCTTGACTGGGTGCTGCTCCTGCATTCTGGATAGGTGAAAGGGGTAGAGGCTTTCTGCTCCTTCTTGAAGAGGCAAATATGGTAAAAAACAATGGCCACACTTATTAGATATTAGGTTTGTGAAGTAATATCTGCAGATAGAGCAAGTAAGCTCATTTGGGGAGTCTTTAATCAGTTCTGGGCAAGAGGTCATGTTTCTTTTGATGTCAAGACCACACTGTGTAGGCACTTTCTAGAAGATATATGAAGAAACTAAGGTATAAAGATGTTACTTGTCAAAATTAGTAAATGGAAGAAACTACATTTGAACCCAGATATTCTTAACTCTAGGTCCAAGAGTTTTTCCACTTCATCAAAGTGAGAAAAAAAAAACAAAACTTATGACTCAGCTGGTTTACACAGGCACTGAGGTTCCAGAGGGCAAGCCTGCCTGAAAGAAATACCTACAAACTGATTTCATCTCTATGCCAAAATCTGGATATTATAAATTTTTTCTGGTCATAGTTAATCAGCTGACCAGGTGGCCTGAAGCATTTCCTTCGGCACAGGCCACATCAGCTTTTGTTACCAAAATTTTTTTGAAAGAAATTATTCCTCATTTTGGCCTACCAGCAATATTGATTCAGATAGAGGAACTCATTTTATAGATTTGGTCTTATCACAAATTTATTCATATTTGGGTATAACTCCTAAATTTTGTATACCATATCATCCCCAGAGCTCTGGCCAAGTTGAAAGAACAAATTAAGAACTTAAAACTATGACTGGAAAATGGTGTCTAGAGGCTCATTTTAAATGGCCTGAAATTCTACCTCTGGCCCTATTTTATCTCAGATGCAGACCCAGAGGTGATTTACAAATCTTGCCATTTGAGATGCTATTTGAACATCCACCTATTCAGTCACAACCATTTACCACTGCCTATATGTCATTGTTAGAGGGGATAAAACCATTGCCACATATATTGGACAATTACAAATGAAATTGCAAGAACTCCATGATTGTGGAGTTGTTGTTCAAGCAGATCCCACAGACTTCTTGATTCATGATTTAAACCAGGTGATAATGTGTACATAAAGAATTACAAACATACTGGTTTGACTGAACTTGTTTATGACTGACCATTCCAAGTCCTATGGACCACACCAACAGCCATTAAAATTGGTGAGAGAGACTCATGGATCCATTGTAGTCATGTAAAATGAATACCTTCTGTTGATAATGAATAATTGCCTGTACTGATTGTATTTCACTATTGATCTTGATAAGACTTCCCTATTGCTGAATCTGTACTATTTTGTTACACTGTATTTGCTTGATCTTTCTACTTCAACAAATTGCCCTGATAGGACAACACATATATTATCTCAAAAAATCTATATTAGTGAACTGTATTGACCTGAAGTGCCTTTTTGTGACATTTTATGCATTCTGTGAATTTTTTTTTATATTTTCTAGAATATATTATTGTTGCTATATGTCCATTGCTTTATTTACCACATTTGTACTCACGCTGAAAATCATGGCAAGTTAAAGAGGAAAATAATCTCATTTTTCAGCAAGTAGCTTCTATATTTTACCTTTGTGATTGTGAAATACATACATTTTTTACATTTTATTATTGTTTTTCTTCCTGCATGTATGATACAGTATTTGATTTTTCTCTCATTTTTTTGTATCTGAAGCACTTGTCTCCAATATTGAAAAGATTTTTAAAACTATTTTGATTTTTTCAATAGAATAAACTAAGTTATCCATTTGTCTAGCATAAAATGCGTACCCCCCAAAAATGGCAACCTGCCACTAGTTATTTAAATATTATGAGACTTATCCTCCATGATTATGTCTAATTCAAGGAGAAACAGACCATAAAGGAGCATGGATGTTAATCTGTGAAGTGCCACAAGAGCACAAAAGGTAAAAGAGACCAAAACAATTCAACAGGGATTAATAAGTTTCTGCACAAATAGTGCAAAGACTTGATCATATGTGAGACTCAAGGTTGTAGCTGTTTAACATGTGTTAAATACAGGACTTCCTTATGCCATACGCTCTATCAAGTATATAAAATCAGTTGTTCTGATTCCATTATCCTGAAAAGTGAAGAAAAGAGTCAAACCAGTGAATACTATTTCCCATTTATTTCGAGATCTAGTCTCTTTTTTTTCTTTTTTTTTTTCACGATGTGACAAATTACTGTAGTCCAGACTGCTAAATTGGGTTAGTAAGGGGTTGTTGTTGCAGGTTTATGGGACATGGATTGCTATAAGAACCTATTGTGATTTGTGAATATTTTACTTTTTCTTCCTAGAATTTTTCCATGTTTTTGATATTTTATATTTCACTCAGAGGTTATTTTTCATTTCTTTGGATTTCTTTGATGTTTTTGATAATTGATTGATATGCCTTATGACTCAATCATGTAGGCCTGTGTTATTCTTATATGCATCCCTGTTTTCTTCTTAGAGGGGAATGTGTTATTACTCTCCTCAGGGGACACTATGTTATTTTTGTGAATTTTGAGCCTAATTTGGAACAAGAGACTATCTCTCAGAATCCGGAAGGTGAACTTTTTGGAGAAGGCACCACAATGATGCCTGCAGAGTCCACACACCAAAAGATCCAGAGGGGACTTTGAGTTATGGCAAATTTGAACTATGGGTTTGTTGAGTGCATTTATTTTGGAATATACATTCTTATGCCAAAGGGAACTTTCCCCTAATTGGCTTTTTTTTGTCAATGCACCTAATATTGGTTTTGTTCTTTTTCTCTTTTATTTCCCTTTATCCCCAAATTATTGTAATTTCCATTTTGAAACTGCATTATTGTATATATATATATATATATATATATATATATATATATACTTTTAATTGAAAATCTTTAAAGTTTTAAGTTAATTATGTGTGAAATGATCCATTGGGGAGACTGTTCTCCCAAAGGATCACAGAGGGGAATGTGAAAATAGAAAACACTTGAACTACATTTACCCAGCATCCTTTTAAATTACATGCTCATTTACATATGAGGGCTTGGGAGATAAATTTGCCTGACACCCACACTGCGGGGCTCTTTTTTGGGGAGCTTGCTATTGTAACAGGAATACAATAGCTAAATTCACAAACCCCCCAAGTCAAGTAGAAAATATCACAAGCAGCCAGAAAAAATAATTCAAATACTCTGGAGCTATAATCAAGATCACATAGAACTTAGCAGCTTCTATATTAAAGGATCTGAAATCAAAGAATATGATATTCAGGAAGGCAAAAGATTAATGTTTACAGCCCAGAGTCAACTATCCAGCAAAATTGAGTATATTCTTTCAGGAGGAAAAGAAATTCATTCAATAAGATAGAAGAATTCCAAGTATTCCTGAGGAAAATATCAGACAAACAGAAAATTTAAAGTGTAAACACTAAGCCAAGAGAAGCCTAAAAACGTAATTGAGAAAGACAAAATTTAAGGTACTCAATAACAACAAATTGTATATATTCCTGCATGGAAAGAGGATATTTGTAAAACTTTAAAATTCATATTAGGAATAGAGCAGTTATAGGGCATATACTTAGAAAGAGGGTAGGGAAGTAAGCTGATTAGGATGATATGCAAAAAAAAATAAAAGTGAGAAAGAGGATTGTACTGAGAGAAAAGGAAAAGGAGTGATGGAATGAGATAAATTATATAACAAAGAAATGTGAAAAATTATTATAATAGAGGAGGAGTATGAGGGTGGTGACAGGCAGTGCTTGAACTTTACTCATATCATTACTGCCTCAGAAAGGAAATAACAACCATATTTATTGGGATATAGAATCCTGTATTACCTACAGAGAAGTAGAAGGTGAATAAGACAAGGGAAAGGGGTAGTAATAGGAGGGAGGGGAAAGTGGGGAGGTGATAAAAATTAATACAGATATGAAGAGGAACAGAGTGAAAGGAAAAAGAGCAGGATTAAAAGGGGAAAATAAGATGGAGGGGAATACAGTTGGTAATCATGATTGTGAATGTGAATGGAATGATCTATCCCATAAAACAGAATTGAATAGTAGAGTGGATTAATACCAAAATCCTACTGTATGTTGTTTACAAGAAACACATTTGAGGTAGGGTGACACACACAGAGAAAAGGTAAGGGGTTAGAGTAGAATTTATTGTGCAGCATCTAAAGTAAAAAAAGCAAGAGTAGTAATCATAATCTCAGACAAAGCTAAAGCAAAAATAGATCTGATAAAAAGAGATAAGGAAGGGTCCGGGTTAAGATGGTGGCAGAGTAAAAAGCAGCTCTTAACCTCTCCTGACCGAAAAATACGGGACTCCTCAAGGGGACATAAAAACAAGTCCAGACGAACAGAGGAACCCCACAACAGGGTGCAGCGTGGAAGGTACATGGAATCAGGACATTTCCATGCTATAAAGGGGTGAAACAGCTCTCACTAAATCACGGGCTGAGAAACCCGCCACCCCCAACCCCCTCCACACACACCACCTATAGCACCGAAGCCAGCTAAAAAGAAATAGAGCAAGTTTGGGGCACCCATCGAGTCACTGGCAGCTTCAGGGCCTGTTCCTGAGAGCAGCAAGATTTAGGTCCCCAAAAAGCTAAAGAAAGCACACGAACTCTGAGTGTGGGAGCAGAACCCAAGCGCAGGCAGAGACACAGGTGGAGGCAGACACAGCCGGGAGTTAAGGCTCTGAAACCCTGAATGGGGAACCAGTGCAGATGGGTATACGACTGTGGAAGCAGTGCCCTGAGACTTGTAAAGAAACCTCCAGCAGAGGATCAAGCAAGGGGGTCCACCAGGGGGCTTGACAGGTGGAAAAACCAGACCTCAGACCTCAGGAGCCAAAAGACCTCAGACAGTCTCTGAGCACTAGGATAAAGCTGAGAAGCTGCTGGGCTAATGATGGCTACCCAGACTCAGGAAGTTCAGAAGAGAAAGATGAACAACAAGAAAAAGAAGTCTTTAACACTCGACAACTTTTACACAGAGAAAATCCAGACAACCGAGCAAACAGAGGAGGAGAACAAACAAGGATCCGGACCCTCCTCAAATAAGGAAAACAGGTCACAAGCTATGGAAAAGTTCAAAACTGAGATTTTGAGGAAGATGGAAGAGATCTGGCAAGAAAATAACAGTTTAAAAGGTAGAATCTTGCCATTGGAAAGTGAGGCTCAGAAACCAAATGAACTGATAAGCAAATTGAACACCAGAAATGACCAGATTGAAAAGGAATACCAGAAGATTATGGCCGAAAACCAGAAAATCATAGCCGAAAACCAATCCCTAAAGGCTAGAATTGAGCAATTAGAAGCTAATGATCTCTCAAGACAACAAGAACAAATAAAACAAAGTCAAAAGATTGAAAAAATAGAAGGAAACATGAAATATCTCAATGAGAAAGTGACAGACCAAGAAAACCGGTCTAGAAGAGACAATTTGAGAATCATTGGTCTTCCAGAAAAACCAGAAATTAATAGAAACCTGGACTCCATACTAAAAGAAATTATTCAGCAAAATTGCCCTGAAGTCCTACAACAAGAGGGCAATATAGACATTGAAAGGATCCATAGATCACCCTCTACATTAGACCCAGAAAAGACAACCCCCAGGAATATAATTGCCAAATTTAAGAGCTTCCAAGTAAAAGAAAAAAATCTTACAAGAAGCCAGAAAGAGACAATTCAAATATCAAGGAGCAACAATCAGGATCACACAGGATCTGGCAGCCTCCACACTAAAAGACCACAAGGCTTGGAATACGATATTCAGAAAGGCAAGAGAGCTGGGCCTGCAACCACGGATCAACTATCCATCAAAATTGACTATATATTTCCAGGGGAAAGTATGGGCATTCAACAAAATTGAAGAATTCCAGGTATTTGCACAGAAAAGACCAGGGTTAAATGGAAAGTTTGATATCCAACCACAAAAATCGAAGAAACATGAAAAGGTAAATAAGAAACAGAGGGGAAAGAAAGAAAACTCATAATTTTTATATTTGCCTTTTTAAGGGCTTCAGTAAGATCTAATTATCTGTATTCCTATGTAGAGAAATGTTATGTATAATTCTCTGTAGTAAACTCTATTCAATATTATAGTATTCACTATTATAATAATCAGAAGAATAATTCACAGGGAGAGGGTGGAACACTAAATAATCTAAGATGACATGGGGGATGGGAAAGAGGGGGTGAATAGTAGGGGATACAAAGAGAAACTTGAGTGAATAAGAAAAATAGGATATTCTATTACACACAAAGAGGGCATGGGAAGGAGAGGGGACAAATACAATCATAAGAAGGAGAGGAAGAGAGCATTAAGAGGTAATAATAAAACCTTACCCTCAGTTTAATCAACCCAGAGAGGGAAGAGTAGCTATATTATCCATTGCGACATAAAACTCGTATCTAACCCTTCTGAGAAAGTCAGAAGGGATAAACCAAGGGGAGCAGGGGAGTGGGGAGGTCAAAAAAAGGGAGGGGAGAAGAAGGAGGAGGGAATTCATAAGGCCTTTAAAAACAAAAAGAGGGGGAAAAATAAGGAAGGGGGTAGAAAGGGAAGTTAGTCAAGGGAGGGGATAAGGGATAGCAGCTTAATACCAAACCACTGGTTTAAAAGGAAAAAGTATTAGAAAAAAGGGGGTAGGAATAGGGGAGGATAAGAAAATGTCAGCAAATGCACAACTGATAATTATAACTCTGAATGTGAATGGGATGAACTCACTCATAAAACGGAAGCAAATAGCAGAGTGGATTAGAAACCAAAATCCTACCATATGTTGTCTACAAGAAACACATATGAGACGGGTGGACATACACAATTTTAAGGTTCAGGGCTTGAGCAAACTCTTTTGGGCGTCAAATGAGAAAAAGAAGGCAGGAGTGGCTATTGTGATTTCTGACAAAGCCAAAGTAAAAATAGATATGATTAAAAAAGACAGGAAATGTCATAACATCCTGATTAAAGGTAGTATAAACAATGAGGAAATAACACTGCTCAATATGCATGCACCAAATGGCATAGAATCCAAATTCATAAAGGAGAAACTGGCAGAGCTCAAGAAGGAAATAGATAGTAAAACCATACTAGTGGGAGATCTAAATATACCTCTTTCAGATCTAGATAAATCAAACCAAAAAATAAATAAGAAAGAGGTAAGAGAGNCCTCTTTCAGATCTAGATAAATCAAACCAAAAAATAAATAAGAAAGAGGTAAGAGAGGTGAATGAAGTCCTAGAAAAATTAGATTTAATTGATATGTGGAGAAAAATAAATAGAGACAAAAAGGAATACACCTTCTTTTCAGCTGCACATGGCACATTCACAAAGATTGACCATATTATAGGTCATATAATCATTGCAAACAAATGCAAAAGAACAGAAATTATAAATGTAAACTTCTCAGATCATAATGCAATAAAAATAATTAGTAAGGGCACCTGGACAGGCAAATCAAAAACTAATTGGAAATTAAATAATATATTTCTCCAAAACCAATTTGTCAAAGAAGAAATCATAGAAACAATCAACAATTTCATTGAAGAGAATGACAAAGATGAGACATCCTACCAAACTCTGTGGGATGCAGCCAAGGCAGTACTCAGGGGGAAATTTATATCCTTTAGTGTATATATTAACAAATTAAGGAGGGCAGAGATTAATGAATTGGGCATGCAACTCAAAAACTTAGAAAGCGAGCAAATTAAAAATCCCCGGATGCCCTTTGATCCAGCCATACCATTGCTGGGTTTGTACCCCAAAGAGATCATAGATAAACAGGCTTGTACGAAAATATTTATAGCTGCCCTTTTTGTGGTGGCAACAAACTGGAAAAGGAGGGTAGGTCCTTCAATTGGGGAATGGCTGAACAAACTGTGGTATATGCGGGTGATGGAATACTATTGTGCTAAAAGGAATAATAAACTGGAGGAGTTCTAGGCGAACTGGAGAGACCTCCAGGAACTGATGCAGAGTGAAAGGAGCAGAGCCAGAAGAACATTGTACACAGAGACTGACATACTGTGGTAAAATGGAATGTAATGGGCCTCTGTACCAGCAACAATGTAATGACCCAGGACAGCTCTGAGGGATTTATTGTAAAGAACGCTACCTACATTCAGAGGAAGAACTGCAGGAAAGGAAACATATAAGAAAAGCAACTGCTTGAATGCATGGGTTGAGGTGGACATGATTGAGGATGTGGACTCGAAACTACCACAACAATGCAACCACCAACAATTTGGAAATAGGTCTTGATCAAGGACACATGACAGAACCAGTGGAAATGTGCATCGGCCATGGGTGGGGGGAGTTGGGGGAGTGAAGGGGAAAGTAGGAGCATGAATCATGTAACCATGTTAAAAATGATTATTAATAAATGTTAAAAAAAATCAAGCCATTCCCCAATTGATAAATGGGCAAGAGACATGAATAGGCAATTTTCAGGTAAAGAAATCAAAAGTATCAATAAGCACATGAGAAAGTGTTCCAAATCTCTAATAATTAGAGAAATGCAAATCAAAACAACTCTGAGGTATCACCTCACACCTAGCAGATTGGCTAAAATGAAAGAAGGGGAGAGTAATGAATGTTGGAGGGGATGTAGCAAAATTGGGGCATTAATGCATTGCTGGTGGAGTTGTGAACTGATCCAACCATTCCGGATGGCAATTTGGAATCATGCTCAAAGAGCTATAAAAGAATGCCTGCCCTTTGATCTAGCCATACCATTGTTGGGTTTGTACCCCAAAGAGATCATAGATAAACAGACTTGTATGAAAATATTTATAGCTGCGCTTTTTGTGATGGCAAAAAACTAGAAAAGGAGGGTATGTCCTTCAATTGGGGAATGGCTGAACAAACTGTGGTATATGCTGGTGTTGGAATACTATTGTGCTAAAAGGAATAATAAACTGGAGGAGTTCCAGGTGACCTGGAAAGACCTCCAGGAACTGATGCAGAGTGAAAGGAGCAGAGCCAGAAGAACATTGTACACAGAGACTGACATACTATGGTAAAATCGACTGTAATGGGCTTCTGTACCAGCAGCAATACAATGACCCAGGACAATTTTGAGGGATTTATGATAAAGAATGCTACCTACATTCAGAGGAAGGACTGCAGGAGAGGAAACATATAAGAAAAACAACTGCTTCAACGCATGGGTTGAGGTGGACATGATTGAGGATGTGAACTCGAAACTACCGCACCAATGCAACTACCAACAATTTGGAAATAGGTCTTGATCAAGGACACATGACAAAACCAGTGGAAATGTGCATCGGCTATGGGTGGGGGGAGTGCGGGGGGTGAAGGGGAAAGTAGGAGCATGAATCATGTAACCATGTTAAAAATGAGTATTAATAAATGTTTTAATTTAAAAAATTATTATATATGCTTGAACAGAAAAAAAAGAGATAAGGAAGAAAATCACATCTTGCTAAAATGTGGTATAAACAATGAAGTGATATTAGTACTAAACATATATGCAACAAATCATATAGCCTCTAAATTTTTAAAGGAATAATTAAATAAACTACTCCATGGTGTTCTAAAGAGTCAGTTCCTTAGTCCCATGTGTCTCCTGTTGTCTAGAAGACTGGATTCTGACCCAAACTGATGTCTAGTCTGTGCAACTAGTGATCTTCAGAAGGAGTGACCTTATCCATGATTTTAAGAGAAGGGTTGAAGAAAAACTCTCCCTTTTGGGCTGTGGCCACTTTTAGTTATGAAATGGAGACAAGCTCAGCAAACTCACATTAGTTAAGAGTCCGTTGAGTGATTATGTAACTATCTATCCCCTATCTGTCTTTTACTTCAACTTTTATTTATAAATAATTATAAATCCATTACCAGTCTCCCAAGCATTTTAATGTTAATAGCTTAATAACTGAAGAAGAATGGAGAGAGTATGGTATGAAGGAATAATAGAAAGAATGGGTAATTCTGGACTTTAATTCAAAAGAAATGGATTCCAGTGTCTACACTCCTATTTATTATCACTGTAACCTTATACATAACATCTTATCTAGGGAAAAGTGTGGTGGAATTAAAAGAAGATCAAATATGAACCAATAATCAGGGATTTTTAGACATTTAAAAATTTTTAATACTTTATTTTTCCAAATTACATGTAAAAACAATTATATGTATAAATGCATGTATGTAAATTTGAGCTAAAAATTCTCTCCCTTCCTCCTATCCCTTCTCTCTGACATGGCAAGCAATTTGATATATGTTCTACATGTGTGGCCATGCAAAATATATTTCTCAGTTATGTTATGAAGTAAACTCGGACCACACAGTAAATAATTTTAAAAATAGAATGATTCAGTCTTCATTCTCATTCCATCAGTTTCTTTTCTGGATATTGATAGAATTTTTTTCAAAAGTCCTTCAAATTTGTCTTGAATCTTTATATTCCTGAGAATTACCTGTCATTCACAGCTGATTATCATACAATATTGCAGTTGTGTATAATTTTCTCCTGATTATTCTCACTTAACAACATAACTTCCCTAAGTCTTTCCAGGTTTTTCTGAAACCATCTTGCTCATTATTTCACAATAGTATTCCATCACAATTATATAACTTGTTCAGTCATTCCCCATTTGAGGGCCATCTGCTCTATTTATAATTCTTTGCCACAACAAAGAGAGCTGCTATAAATATCTTTATACATATAGTACCTTTTCCTTTTTTATATAACTTTTTGGAATAGAGACCTCATGGTGGTAAAGCTGAGTCAAAAGATGTGCATGGATTTATAGTTCTTTCAGCATAGTTCCAAATTGTCCCCCAGAATATTTAAATCATTTTGTAATTTCACAAAAAAAATGGTTTAGTGTTCCAATTTTCCCACATCCTCTCCAACATTATCATTTTCCTTTTCTATCAGATAAGTCAATCTTGAAATTATTAGGTGGTAAGTAAGACTTATTTTAATTTTCATTTCTCTTATCAATAGGGATTTAAATCACTTTTTTCATATGACTATAGATGATTTTGACTTCTTCTGAAAACTACCTTTTCAAATCTTTTGACCATTTATCAAATTGGTGAATTAAACTTATAGTTAAATATTAGACTCAGTTTTAAATATTTGAGAAATAACTATTATTAGAGAGACTTGCTATAAAAAATGTCAACAGTTTTCTGCTTTCCTTCTAATATTGGCTACATTGGTTTTATTTGTTGAAAAAAAAGTAATAATAATTTAACAATCAGAATTTGGCATCATTTAATATTATTAAATGCTCTCTATTCCTTGTCTGGTCATGAATTATTGTCTGACACATAGATCTGACAGGTAAACTATTCTATGGTCCCCTAATAACCTTATTTTTCACTTGTTTACTTGGGTATATGTTTTGGGGTTTTAGTTGTATATTATTATTCACTTACAAAAATGGAAAATGTGGAAATGATATGGAGGATAATATATGTATAACACAGATAAAATTGCTTGCTAGCTCTGGGAGGGGGTAAGAAAGGAGGGAGGTAGACAATTCAGATCATACAACTTTGGGAATTTATGTGGAAATTTGTTATTCCATGTAATTGTTAATTTATTTTAAAAGAATTACTAGATCAGTTTACAGATGCACTATGTACATCAACTAAACTGTTTTCTCATAGCTGCTCAATCATTTGTGATTTATGTTTTTTGCTCAAATTTCCCTATTTAATGAGTGTGACATTATAACTCAGAGTTTTAATTTTCATTTCTCTATTAATAGTGACTCATGGCATTTTCTTATATGGGTATCATTAGCTTGGATTTATAAAACTGAAAACTTCTCTATACATATGATTTACCTATTTATAATTTAGTGAATGAATTTAATTCTTATAAATTTGAATTAATAAATTTAAATCTTAGAAATTAGACCTTTACTAGAGAATTTTGCTGCAAAGATTTTTGCTTTTTCCTACTTCTCGTCTAGTTATATCTACATTGGTTTTATTTGTACAGTGCTCATTTCCTTGATTTCCAATGATTTACAGAACTCTTGATAGTAAAATGTGATCCAAAACATACTCTGAAATTCTTCATAAAATCAAAAGTTGGTGAACTTTGAAGAGTTACAGTCTATAACCCCAAGTTTAAAAAAGGAATAGCAGCAATATCACCTGGGGAGAAGGGTAGTCATAACACCTCATATTCTAAGGGCTTCTTCTTCTCAACTTTATATTTCCAAGTGGGTCAGTTAAAATCTACATCAACTTTCTGAAACCTTTTCCTTTAATCAAAATGCTCACATGATAACCTGCTATTGCTGCTTCTCTCCAGTTGCTTTAATCAAGAAGAATAATGAGTCACAATCACTATGAACAAGAAAAAGTAAGCCCAAAGGGAGGGCAGAGCATTTAAAACCACCAGTTCACTGGATATGCTGATTGAGATGGGTTGGACATCTGCCTAGCCCCATTTCTAAATTAATCTCTGTTGGCTTCACATCTTTAGAGAAGCCCACCAGCCAAAGAACAGAAAGGCTGTCTGGAAAAGACACAACTCCATGATTTTCATTCAGTGCCAGAACTCTAATGGATTAAATATATTTCACACCTAAACCCACTCCATATCCTGTTATTCCTAGGGAAAACATACCCCTAGGAATCTCTGGAACATTATTATCTAGGGATAATGAAATGAAGGCAACAACAAAACCTGCCTTCTCTAATTTCTTTTTTATTCTCTGCCCCACTTTTACCATTCCTGAGATGAAAATGAAGACAAAAAGAATGGATGATTTTATAACAATAGTCTTGAAAAGACTGGAAAGACTAAAATTTATTAAAAATGGAGATAATTGGCAAATTGGTTATTTGATTTTAGTATTCTCTGTGGTAACTTGTATAAATCTTTCACTCCTCCATACTTTCTTTTCATTTGTTTTCTCTAGTGCAGGTATCTGATCTCTTCTTTTTCTTTATCTTTTGTCTTATCTTTCCCTCTTGTTCCATGGAAGAGTCTTGTAACAATAAAGGATAAATTAATTCAAAATGAGATATAAATTGCTGATGAAGCTTCATGCCTTACCTTTTCCATGGGTAAAATATGGGATAAAGGCTTTTCTATCTTAAAGGAATCACTCAGTCTGAGTGATTATAAATGATTTCAAGTGAGGCAAGGAGAGGGAGAAAGGCTTTGATAACCAGAGAAAAATATGAAGCTTTTTAAGTAGATTCCCATAAAATCTGACCACTTTGGGGTGTTCCAAGGAGTTTTTCAATGTTGATTTAGGCAGCAGATTCCCTTCTTTCACTATAAAGTTTAGAAACAAAGCAAAAGTTAGAATTATGAGATTTCATGTAAGAATCAGGAAGTCAGTCAGCTGGACTGAAAGGGAGATGTGAGAAATGTCAACAGTTAAAGCCAGTGAGTATAAAGAGAAATCAGTTAGTTTGTCAATAATTATTCATTCTATTTTTTTATTTGCCAAATATTGTGTTATATTTTTTGTGTTACCAAAAAAGACAAAAATATACACTCTGCCCTCTAGGACTTCACACTCTAATGAATGGGATGATATGTAAGTAATTGTAAATGGAAGGAAATATGATGATGATAATACTACTAATACCATTACTAAACAATACAATCAAGCCATAATTAAGACAAAGGCTTATAGGGGAAAGCCATTGGCATTCACACCTTTCAAGTGCTTACGAATAGATTATGTCATGATGCCCAGATGTCAAAACTATAGGTACATACTTGTGATAGTGGATAAACTAATAAAATGGCCAGAAGCATTCCCAGCCAGGTAAAATAACAGGGCATCTGTAGCAAAGATCCTACTGAAGGAAATAATTCCAAGATTCTCTATTCCTGCTGTTATTTTGTCTGACTCTTGATAGTCACTGCAAATTCTATTCTAAAGCAAGTCTACCAGATACTAGGAATTAAGAGACATTTAAGTTCCATCTATCTACCTCAGTCTTCGGGAGCCCTGGAATGCAGGAATCATTCTCTTAAAACAATGATTGGAAAGCTTTGAACACAAAGTCATCTCAAATGGTCAGAAGTCTTACCTATGGTGCTTTTCTACTTAATAAGTCAACCCAAAAGCAAAACACATTTATCACCATTTGAACTATTATACAGACAACAACCATGGGTTGGGAAACCACATGACACTAATTACATATCACATCTAGGAATTGAGTGCAAAATCTATGAGTATGTCACCTTATTGAAAGAAAGATTAGAAGAATTGAAGAAATTATCATTGATACAACAGAGTTCCTCTAGATTTGTCTACATGATTACAAGCCGAGAGATAAAATGTATACCAGAAATTTCACAAGAAGATCAGTGTTAGAACCAAAATGGTATGGTTCACATGAAATTATCCTAGTTACACCTATATCTGTAAAAATCAGAGGGAAAGATGCATGGTATCATTATATATACATCAAGTCCTCAATGAAATCAAGACCTCATTCAAAAAATCAGCCTCAACCACAAGAAACAGAATCTGACATAGAAATAGAGCCTCAAAAGAAAAGATCACACTTAGAAATAAAGCCTCAAAGAGAAAGAGACCAAGATACAGATGCAAAAACCAATGAAACTCAAGATCACACAGATAGCCAAGACATAGATCAATATTAATAGCAAGACACTCAAAGCATTAGATTACCCAAATACCTCATTCATACATGAAGATCAACAATTAAACTGACCAGAACTCAGCAGTGATGAAGAAATGTGAACATTACATTAAAAATATCAAAAACAAGTGCAAATACAAAAAAAAACTCATGAGAAGAAAATTTTGTGGCAACACAAAATTAACACAACACTGCACAGTCACACACTGGTTCCTGATCCAGGGAACTCTTCAATCAAGTCAACAACTGGCAAGATGTATATCCAGCAAAGGAGAAGAGAGATGAGATTCCAAAGATTCCAAAGATTCCAGAAACATCAGGACATCAGGACCAGTGCAAGGACAATACAAGAGATATTGCACAACAGACTGTACAAGGACCTGAACTGTGACAACACCTATGTGACTTAGACAAAATCACTGGAAGAATCACAAGGAGAGAAGATCAGTAGATCAGGATTAGGTTTGAATAGTGTTAAGGTTTTCACATTCAGACACAATCACAAGGGAAATGCAAAAACTAGGATGCATGCAACAGAATATAAAGTGATTGACAGAGAGAATCTGAAAGGCGGTGAGTATAAACCAAACAGCAAATGTTAGGTCATGAGTCCAAAACATAGACACAGTAAAGTCACATCACATGTACATGGTGTAAATAAATGTAAATGGATTTGAGTGCAAAGTACAGTGGCCATAATAAACAAGAGAACTGAGATTCCTTGTAAGGTCAATGTAATCATATTTCATAGGAACATCACATGAAAACCTTGTACATATGTAATGTATTGTTACTAACCAATAATGAATATCCTACTAACCCTTAGGGAGAGAATAGTGAAAGGGAAATTCAATTCTAGCTAGCACAGAGACAGTGTAAAATATTTGAATGTTCAAATAGAACTGTCAATAGAAATGTCAGCCAGACAGTGTATAGTGTAGGCTAGTTAGCAATGAAACTAATAAACTAACACATTAACAATAATTTAAGGAAATTACTTACATACTAATCTTCCTAACTGTAGATTAGGGAAAAGAGAAAAATGTTGGAATTTATTGTACATTAAGAATGTTTTATCTAAAGTTCAGTGCTAGAAACTTAAGCTAGTTTGTTGCAGGATTGCATTGACTTAGAAATAAGAAGCAACATATATAGTTATTCTTAAATGTTTTATAATGCGTACATGTTATATTTGTATTCAGATGCTATGATTTATGGAAACATTGTATTCAAATCCCATACTTTCCCAGAAAATCTAACCTAAACCCTTGTCATTGGCATTAGGCAAGTATAGATATATAGGACATTAGCTAAAGTAAGATTTATTATTTTGGGAAGGGTAGTTAATGGGATAGGAACACATGAGTTTAGATAAGCATAGAGAAGAGATCAACAATGAAGAAGATCATCAGGAAATTTGCAGTTTGAAATTTCCAAAAATAAAACGGTATTTATGTTATGTTCATAACCTGGAAAATGATGGATGCCACTTTGAATGACAGGGGAGGCAGTTGGAAGGCACAGAATGTTCCCAGATGCCTTGAGCCAGGGGAAAACATTGGTTGGCATGGTAGTATAAATTCCCCTGACAGCCACTTGAAGGGGTCTTTGATCTTTTGGCCTTTGGTGTTGGGTCTTTGTGCTCTTTAGGTCTTTAGGTCTCTGAATCTTTCTAGCTCTTTAGGTCTCTAGGTCTCTGGGTGGTGAAGGGAGGCTGGGAGGTCTATGAAGAAGAGGGTAGGAAGAATTTGAATATTCCCTGAAGACTGTGAGAGCTAGTGCATCACCAAACACTGATAGTGAAAAGCTGAGAGAATAACATCACCAACACAGCTGCATCAATAGCAGTCCTATTCTCTGGCTTGGCTGTGGCCAGGCTGGGCCATACGGGTAGTGGAGAATAAAGCTTCAGCTTTTACTAGATCAATATCCTCCAGTCCTGATTGTCAACTAGTTATAGATATTAGATTGACATGGTCTCCAATTCCCATTCCTTATCCTGTTTATCCTTTCCCTGATTATAGATTATAGATAAAAAGTGTTTAACAAGTACCTTCCTGAGTGGTCTTTCTATCATGACCCTTGGGAAGGGAGACAACACAGTCAGACTTCAAATGTGATCCAAAGCAAATCAAAGCCCTATAATAATTTATCCAACCTCAGGTTGGACCTGAAAGGGTTACCCATCCACCTAAACTTTCGGGGTCCTCCCTGGACAACTGTTAGAGAAAAGGTAAAATTATAACAACCATCAAGGGTGATCGGGTTGGTGTTCCTCCATCATCTGCAACTAGGGAGAATACATAGATACATTCACATCACTTACACCTATATGTCCCTAGGCCCTTTTGTTTATAACAGAAGTAAGGGGAAATTAAGAAGGAAAACTTATAGTTCAGTTTGGACATGTTGAGTTTAAGGTATTTATAGCATATCTATTTAGAAATTTCTAATAAACTATTAGAAATGAGAAATGAAATCAGAAGAAAGGTTAATGTTGGATCAGCATAGGGATGATGAAATTCCCAAGTGAAATGGTGCAGATGAAATTCCCAAGTGAAATAGTGCAGAAAGAGAAGAGAAAAAATCTGGAATGGAGTTCTATTGTCCACTCACAAATAGTGAGTGTATCCTAGGTGAAGTTCCAGCAAAGGAGCCTGAAAAGGAGCAGATAAGAAATAGGAGAACCAGGAGTTAGTAGTGTTATGAAAACCTAGAGAGGAAAGAATATAAAGGAGGGGAGGGTAATCGTCAAGCGCAGGTTGATCAAGAAGGATAAGGATTTAGAAAGAGCCACTAGACTTGGAAACTAAAAAATTGTTGGTAGCTTTGGAGAGGAAAGTTTTAACTGAATGATGAGGTCAGAAGCCAGACTGTAGAGAGTTAAGAAGAGAGAGAGTAAAAGGAAATGAAATAGAAACATCTACTTTAGACTGACTTCATGAGAAGTTTAGCCACAAAAGCCAGGAGATAGACCATTTGTGTTTCATTTTAGCAAGAGTTTTTGTGTCATATTACATCTTCAAGATGCCTCCAGTCACTATTTCCTCTATTCCTCTCATTTAATGAGGTGGTCATACTTTTTGCTAAAATCTTCTATGTGCACAATGAGTTAATACCATATCATCTGCTCCATAAGATTGACTCCTCAATTACCTTCATTTTCTTACTTATTTCTAATCCTTCTCTGTCCAGTGACTGCTTTTGTACTTAGAAATAGGTATGTGTCCCATTTTCAAGAAAATCTCACTCAATCTATTGATCATTACTAATAATCATTCTATTCCTATCTTGGATTTTTTGGCTAAACTTTTCTTGAAGGAAGTCACAGTAGATGTTTCTATTTCATTCCTTTTTGTTTTCTCTCTTCTTAACTCTCTACAGTATGGCTTCTGAAGTTGTAAATGTGATTTCTTCTTCCTTACTTGCCATCAATTCACCATATGACCCTATTCAAGCTATTCCCCTTGGTGTAGGATTCCATCACCTCCTACCTGAAGAATCAACCTGAAGGATTAAATATTCTTTTAATTGGACTTCCTGAATCAAGTTTCTACCCTTTCCAATCAATCTTCTACCTAGCTACTAAAGTAATTTTCCTAAAGGTCTGATCGTATCATATCACCTCCTTAGCTAATAATCTTCAGTGTCTACTTATTACTTCTGGATTAAATATAAAATCATATGTCATTTAAAGCTCTTCAAAAAGAGACTCCTTCCTTTTTTCTTGTCTTTCATTTTATTTATTGCTTTTCTTTACATGTGACACATCTCCCAATGCATGAGCATTTCCATTGGATGTCCTACTGCCATCTTCATGCATACATTCTGGTTTCTCTGATTACTTTAAGTCCCAGATAAAACCTAATGTTCTATGGGAAATCTTACTCAATTCCCATTAAATTCTGTTTCTTCCATCTATTGACTGTCTCCAATTTATTCTATATGCAATCTGTTATTACAAAGTTGTTTGTATTCGGTTTCTCTCATTCAACTGTGAACTCCTTGAAAGCAGAGACTTTTCACTTGCCTTTCTTTGTATCTTAGAACTCAGCATAGAGACTTAGTAAGTACTTCAGAAATATATTTTGATTAAGAGAGTGGCTGATGTCACATGGTTTCAAATCCCCTATTGTAAAGAAAAGATCAAAGAAAGAAAATCATTTTATATTAACATAGGATCCTTGTTTTGGAGGTAAAAAAAAACCCAAACAAACAACTTTACCACTTAAGTAATACAGCCTCTTTATTTTATAAATGAGAAAAGTGAGATGGAGAACTTTTAAATTACTTGCCAAAGGTCATTCAACAAGTAAGTTGATTGAGTAAAAATACCAAGGCAGTATTCTGAACCATCAAGTCAAGGTCTATTCAGAATACAGCCTCACCCCTCCGTAGGTCATCAAGTAGTACATTACCATGTAAACAATGAGATGTAGAAAGAGACTTGTGGATCAAAGAACATAAATTTGAATGTGTAGAAGGTGGGGGTAGGGCCTGGGAGACTTTTTCAAACCATTTTTAAATTCCACATTCATTTTCAGTAAAGAAGCTTTGGTTTTCTCAGAGAGCTGGAATAAATTTTCAAAGGGGGCTAATTGCACTTTCTCTGGGAAAAAACCTTAATTGCTTCACAGTTTAATTGAATGAGGACAGATTAGTTTCCGCTGAAGGTTTATTTTTCTTCTTTCAGAAACTGAGATCTGCTGAAAATGAGAAGCCAATGAAGAGAGAAAACGAAATCCTCAGATCTCATCTGATGGATGTCTAGCATGCAAAAACATAGTTGCTCTCTGGGGAAAACTAAGGGCAGTTTGGTCTTGCTTAGTTCAGCTTTATTTCTGAAAGTCTACTGGCCTTCACACATTACTCTTTGTCTCAATGATGGCAAGGATAGTTGCATCACAGGTTAGTTTTATGTTTATGTTTATGACATCTGTCAGGAGATTGAAGTTTACTAAATATTTATTTTATGAACTTAGATGCCATTTTGACAACCATTTTACTTGTTTCCTATCTATAAATTAAGTATACTGAAGACTTTCAGTATATAGAATAATAGCTCAGGTATCAAAAGACATGAGGTTAGATCCCACTTCTTATGCTTACCACATGTGTGACCTTGGGAAATTTATAAATTAACCATCTCAGGTCTCATTGTTTTCCTCTCAAAAATGAGGAGGGTGGACTTCAACTTGCTTCTCTCTGAAGCTACTTCTAGCTCTAGAGCCACGGTCCCCTAATTCTTAGGATCTTTTGAGGCCTAATTAAGTTCAACTAAACACATAGGCAACTATCTTGCCATGTGTCAGTCATCATGCTAGGCACAGAAGATGCTAAGGCAAATACGAAAAAGTCCTATCAGTAAAAGAAATAATATATTTATAGAAATATACTTCATATATGATGATCATGAAATATACATGTAAAGCAATGTCATTGTGGCTTGTCACTTTGAAATATGGATAAAAATGCAATTTCAAAACTATGGAAAGGTTGGAAAGAAGCAAATTGTTAGGAATTTTAAAAAATGTTTCACTTTGGGATTCATTTTTAGCTGCACATTTCCATTCACTACATCACAATTTGGTCATATAGTCATGGTAACTAGGCATCCATAACACTATCAACAAGAATCTACCCTCCCAAGACGATGAACCAACCTATTTATCTTTGAGTAAGTCTCCCTATCAGTGAAAACTATCTCACAGGAGGTAGCAAGGTGTGTACCCACACTTTCCTTCAGAAGATGCAATCAAAAACCCTTCAAGAAGCCTTACCTCCTCTTGGTAAGTGCATCTAATCAATGAGGGATCAATGCCTTCTGGGTGAAAGAAGCATTGGACCCTGTGATTCCTAAGATCTTTTCTAACTCTCAATCCTATTATGGCATTACCTGCAGTTAGAAACTGTACAAATCTACTTCACATCTGCTGTTATTGGTCTAACACCATGCTAGAGGATGTTGGAGTAGAAGAGAACATAGAAGATAAAGTCTCTGCCCCCAAGGAAATTATGATCCAGTGTGAGGGTTCTTAAAACTTTTGATGAGGGAGCTGAGTGGATAGAGAGACAGACTTAGAGATGGGAGGTCTTGGATTCAAATCCAGCCTCAGATACTTCCTATCTTTATGATGTTGGGCAAGTCATTTAATCCCCATTGCCTAATCCTTCCCATTCTACTGCCTTGGAACCAATACACAATACTGATTCTAAGATGAAGGGTAAGAGTTAAAAAACAAAACCAAACCCCCAAGCCTTTTGGTGTCATAGAAAAATATGGTGACATCTAGGACCCCTTATTAGAATAATGTTTTTAATGTATAATATAAAATATTAACAAAAGGAAAATTATTATTGATATAAAGATGTATTTTTAAAATCTACCTTGAACTATCAGTTAAGAACTTCATCCAGGTTCTCCAACAATGTTTCTCCCTTTCCTCCAATGAATCCTTTATCTTTTTTTAAAAAACCTAAATGATAGTGTTGTCAGACACTTTGGTGTTTTCTGGTGTTGCAAACCTTGTCTTTTTTCTCTCCTTACCTTTTCTTCTCATATATAACACTATATCTCCTGTCTCTCTACATTGGTCAACTCTTATATCTGAATTGTATTCTCCCCTTTCCACTGCCTCTTAGAGTCTCTCTTCCTTCATGACACAGCTCAAGTACCACTTCTGATAAACAATCTTTCTTGAGCCTCAATTGCCACAATCCTTATCCCCTATCAGTGATGGTCAAACTTTTTAAAGAGCAAGCCAAAGGAAAGGAAATGCTCATCTGTCAGTCTGTTTCTAAGGGAACTCTGTATTGTATCCTACTCATTGTATTCATCAGATTAAGAATAATGGATAGAACATTTCAGGGGGCCGCATCTGGTCCTCAGGCTGTAGTTTGTCCATCACTGCCCTATCGTATAATATTCTACTCTTTTTAAAAATTGTATATATTTATTTTGAAATGTGCATGTTTAATGCACATGTACATAATAATGAATAGATGTTATATGTAAAACATATTACATATATTATGAACTAGGTATTCGTATATTTACCAATGTACTTTTTGGGCTCATACAATATAAGTTGTCTGAGAATAGGGATTAGTTAATTCTTTTTATTTGTATCCTCAGATCCTAATAGTACTTGGAACATAATAGGTCCTTCACAAATGTTTTTATTTTTTCATTTGTTGTTGTTAATTAATTCAACCTCCCAGCATGTAAAAACATCATCTCTTTCTTCACAATCTTATTCATCCTTTCAGCTTTGACTGCTGACCAAATGCAAACTACATCCCAAATATCCATCTCCAATCTTGATCTCATTTCTGATTTCCAGGTATAGATCTCTGACTGGTTGTCTCACTGAAAGTCCTATTACAATCTTGGATTCAATGTACTGAAAATGGACAGAGAATATTATCTTTCTATATGTTTCTATCTCCTGCTGATTTCATGATTTCTGTCACCAGTTCTATCATTTACACTGTCAGTCATGTGCAAAATCTAAGATATAATTAATAACCAAGGCTTGTTAATTTCTCCTCCCCCCAACAATTGCCAAAATGTCCAAAAATATTTTCCTTTTGAATTAATGTGTTTTCTCACATCTTTGGAAATGTTGAATTAGGGGATATATGGAAGTGGTGTTTTATAAGGATTCCTGCAAGAGGTAAATGTTTGTATTAAAAGAAATTCTGAGATGTTGCTTCCAAACTTAATAGTGTATAAAGGTAGGATTCTCATTCACTTTTCCTCCTCTATTCTCATTATGACTAGACATGGCAAAACAACAATTTGGGAAGTCAAAAGGAAGAAGTGAGGGAACAGGTCCCTTAAGCATAGAGAAAGATCAGTACAAAGATTTATTGTCATATACCTAGGCAAGTATAATAGCCTTTTAACAAGTCTTCCTAGCTGTGCTCTATCCCTCTTTCTAGCCTTTCATTATATTGTTGCCAAAATATACTACATTATTCATCCATCCTTCCCTACTTTGCTACAAAATCTTTGGGGATTCCATCTTGCTTACATAGTGTATTTTAAATTCTCTTGCCTTTAATTTGAGCCACTTAACAATCTGATATCATTTCTTTATAATGTTATCTTATTATTCTTCCCCTACTTTAGAGTTGGAATATTTTTCTACTCCTATCCATACTCTCTGCACTTACTTCCCATTTTTTACTTGTTTGTTTCTTTTCCTCATGTTGTTTCCTGTTCCCTGAATGTCCTTGGCCCCAATTTTTATGTTGAATTCTTACCCATCTGTTAAAGTCCAATTGAAATATCTCACAAAGCATGTACTGATTTAATTAAACAGTCATTAGTAATATCAATGGTTCTGTCCTACGTTTTAGAGATAAAAATCTAAGTATAAAAAAATTTCTGCCTAAAGGAAGTAATATTTTATTATTCCCAAATATATAGAACTCTTCCCTGTAGCTTTCATTTGGTAGTTTGTTTTGAAGTTGTTAAATGTATTGTTTAACAAATAATATTCTATATCATAAATATCATTTATTTATGCCTCACTCATACATCCTTTCTAGCTTAGGAGACCGACTGATTGGACATCCTTAGAAATCTATCCATCAAATGATTCCCATTTTACATCTATTTTCAGTGGGAATAATGACTTACCTCTGCTAGTTGGATGGACCTCAATGAGTCATATTATCTTCATGGAAAAGACACAGTTCTACTACTCAAAGTGAAGGATACTTTTGATTCCAAGTTAAAAAATGTTCAGAAGAAGAATACTGGATGTATTATGTGGCATTGAGCATAGAATTAAGAAGGAAATATATTGCCTCAACTCCTCAAGGGAAAAGAACTAAGTGAGATTTAGACCTAATGAATAAGAACTATGAATAGGAGAATGTAGTCTGACCAAATTGAAAGCTAAAAAATATTGATTTTTTAATGTCTTGCTATGATTATCTATCTTTATTCTCACTTGTAATAAAAAATTAGACATCAGTGATTTCTTGGCATGCTTTCTTGTTTTCTGCTTGTGAATGAAGAAGGACACTTTTGTCTTTTCTCTGAAAAGTAGTGACTGTAAGAGTGGTTCTTCTTACCTGATGAGAAATGATCAAAAGGTTTTTTGTTTGTTCATTTCTCTCTCATCTTTTTTTATTTCTAATAAAAGGTAAGAAATTTATATGACCTCAAGAGTCCAGGTAGGTTTAAGTGGATATATGAGATACAATACATTGCTCTCTTATTAAGAATGTGTATATCACTATCATCATTAGGGTTATAATTAAAGATCATATTTTGAATGAAGAAATGTGTCTTTGGAAGTTTTTTGTGTTTGTGCTATTAGAAATATTCTCCAAAATCTATATCTTGGTTAGACCTCATTACATCTCTTTCTCCTTTTTTTGAGTTTTTACTTTATTTTATCACTCTTACTTCCCATAATCACTGGGGAAAAAAAGAAATACAAAATCATTAAAATATATGTATACTCAAGCAAAACAAAATCCCACATTGACAATGTCCAAAAATGCACGTTTTGCTCTATATTCTGAATCTATTATCATTTGTTTCATCAGCAGTCCTCTGAAATTGTGGTTGCTCACTACCTCTATTAGAGTACTTAAGTACTTAAGTCTTTCAAAACCTCTTGTCTATGAGAACCATTTTTAAACCATTTATTAATATTCATTTTTAACATGGTTACATGATTCATGCTCCTACTTTCCCCTTTATCCCCCGCACTCCCCTCACCCATGGCCGCTGCACATTTCCACTGGTTTTAACATGTGTCATTGATCAAGACCTATTACCAAATTGTTGTTAGTTGCATTGGTGTGGTAGTTTCGAGCCTACATCCCCAATCATGTCCACCTCAATCCATGTGTTCAAGCAGTTGTTTTATGTTTATGTTTCCTCTCCTGCAGTCCTTCCTCTGAATGTGGGTAGCATTCTTTACCATAAATCTCTCAAAACTGTCCTGTGTCATTGCATTGCTGCTGGTACAGAAGTCCATTACATTCGATTTTACCACAGTATGTCAGTCTCTGTGTACAGTGTTCTTCTGGCTCTGCTCCTTTCACTCTGCATCAATTCTTGGATTTCTTTCCAGTTCCCATGGAATTCCTCCAGTTTATTATTCCTTTTAGCACAATAGTATTCCATCATCAATATATGCCACAATTTGTTCAGCCATTCCCCAATTGAAGGACATATCCTCATTTTCCAGTTTTTTGCCACCACAAAAAGCCCAGCAATAAAAATTTTCATACAAGTGTGTTTATCTATGATCTCTTTGGGGTACAAACCCAACAATGGTATGGCTAGATCAAAGGGCAGGCATTCTTTTATAGCCCTTTGAGCATAGTTCCAAATTGCCAGCCATTATGGCTGAATCAGTTCACAGCTCCACCAGCAATGCATTAAATCCCAATTTTGCCACATCCCCTCCACCATTCATTACTCTCCCCTTCTTTCATTTTAGCCAATCTACTAAGTTTGAGGTGATACCTCAGAGATGTTTTGATTTGCATTTCTCTGATTATTAGACATTTAGAACCCTTTCTCATGTGCTTATTGATACTTTTTATTTCTTTACCTGAAAATTGCCTATTCATGTCTCTTGACCATTTATCAATTGGGGAATGGCTTGATTTTTTTATACAATTGATTTAACTCCTTGTATATTTGAGTAATTAAACCCCTGCCAGAGTTTTTCGTTATAAAGATTTTTTCCCAATTTGTTGTTTCCCTTCTGATTTTGGCTGCATTGTTTTTGTTTGTACAAAAGCTTTTTAGTGTAATATAATCAAAAACATTTAAATTACATTTTGTAATTTTCTCTAACTCTTGCTTGGTTTTAAAATCTTTCCTCTCCCAGAGATATGACAAGTATATTATTCTGTGTTCACTTAACTTATTTATAGTTTCCCTCTTTATATTCAAGTCATTCACCCATTCTGAATTTATCTTGGTGTAGGGTGTGAGATGTTGATCTAAACCTAATCTCTCCCATATTGTTTTCCAAATTTCCCAGCAGTTTTTGTCAAATAGTGAATTCATGTCCCAAAAGTTGGGCTCTTTGTGTTTATCATACACTGTCTTGCTGATGTCATTTACCCAAGTCTATTCCACTGATCCTCCTCTCTGTCTCTTAGCCAGTACCATATTGTTTTGATGACTGCTGCTTTATAGTATAGTTTAATATCTGGTACTGCTAGGCCCCCTTCCTTCACATTTTTTTTCATTATTTCCCTTGATATTCTTGATCTTTTGTTATTCCAAAAGAAATTTGTTATACTTTTTTCTAATTCAGTAAAGAAGTTTTTTGGTAGTTTGATAGGTATGGTGCTAAATAGGTAAATTAATTTGGGTAGAATGGTCATTTTTATTATGTTAGCTCACCTACCCATGAGCAATCAATGTTCTTCCAATTGTTTAGATTTAGTTTTGTTTGGAAAGTGTTTTGTAGTTGTTTTCATATAATTACTGTGTTTGTTTTGGTAGATAGATTCCTAAGTATTTTATATTGTCTAGGGTGATTTTAAATGGTGTTTCTCTTTCTACCTCTTACTCCTCTAATGTGTTGGAAATATCTGATGATTTATATGCATTTATTTTGTATCCTGCAGCTCTGCTAAAGTTGTTGATTATTTCTACAAGCTTCTTAGTTGATTCTCTGGGATTTTTTAATTAGACCATCATATCATCTGCAAAGAGTGATAGCTTAGTCTCCTCGTTGCCTGTTTTGATACCTTCAATTTCTTTTTCTTCTCTAATTGCTACTGCTACTGTTTCTAATACTATGTTAAGTAATAGAGGTGATAGTGGGCATCCTTGTTTCACTCCAGATGTTATTGGGAAGGCTTCTAATTTATCCCCATTGCATATGATGTTTGTTGATGGTTTTAGGTATATACTGTTTATTATTTTTAGGAAAGGTCCTTCTATTCCTATACTTTTCAATGTTTTCAATAGGAATGGATGCTGTATTTTGTTGAAGGTTTTTTCAGCATCTATTGAGATAATCATGTGATTTTTGTTTGTTAGACTGTTGATATTGTCAGTTATGTGGATGGTTTTCCTAATGTTGAAACATCCTTGCATTCCTGGTATAAATCCCACCTGATCATGATGGATAATCCTCTTGATTACTTGCTGGAGTCTCTTTGCTAGTATTCTATTTAGGATTTTTGCATCTAGGTTCATTAGGGAGATTGGTCTATAGTTTTCTTTCTCTGTTTTTGGTCTACCTGGCTTTGGGATCAGTACCATATTTGTGTCATAAAAGGAATTTGGTAGGACTCCTTCTTTGCTTATTATATCAAATAATTTGCATAGTATTTGGATTAGTTGTTCTTTGAATGTCTGATAGAATTCACTTGTGCATCCATCAGGCCCTGGCGATTTTTTCTTAGGGAGTTCTTTGATGGCTTGTTTAATTTCCTTTTCTGATATGGGATAATTTAGGTATTCTATTCCTTCTGCTGTTAATCTAGGCAATTTATATTTTTGTAAGAATTCATCCATATCTCCTAGGTTGTTATATTTGTTGCCATATAATTGGGCAAAATAGTTTTTAATGATTGCCTTAATTTCACTTCATTAGAGGTGAGGTCTCTCTTTTCATCTTTGATACTGTCAATTTGGTTTTCTTCTTTCCTTTTTTTATTAGATTGACCAGTACTTTGTCAATTTTATCTGTTTTTGCAAAATACCACCTTCTAGTCTTATTTATTAATTCAATAGTTCTTTTACTTTTGATTTTATTAATTTCTCCCTTGATTTTTAGTATTTTTAATTTAATTTTCATCTGGGGATTTTTCATTTGTGTGCTTTCTAGTTTTTTAAGTTGTGTGCCCAATTCACTAATCTCTGCCCTCCCTAATTTGTTAATATATGCACTCCAGGATATAAATTTCCCCAAGTACTGCCTTGCCTGCATCTTACAGAGTTTGGTAGGATGTCTCATCATTGTTATTTTCTTCAATGAAATTGTTGATTGTTTCTATGATTTCTTCTTTGACTAACTGGTTTGGGAGAATCATATTATTTAATTTCCAATTAGTTTTTGATTTGCCTGCCCAGGTGCCCTTACTAATTTTTATTTTTATTGCATTATGATCTGAGAAGTTTACATTTATTATTTCTGCACTTTTGCATTTGTTTGCAATATTTCTATGCTCTATTACATGGTCAATCTTTGTGAATGTACCATGTGCAGCTGAAAAGAAGGTGTATTCCTTTTTCTCCCTATTTATTTTTCTCCACATATCAATTTAATCTAATTTTTCTAGGACTTCATTTACCTCCTACCCCTTTCTTATTTATTTTTTGGTTTGATTTATCTAGATCTGAAAGGAGAATATTTAGATCTCCCACTATTATGGTTTTACTATCTATTTCCTTCTTGAGCTCTGCCAGTTTCTCCTTTATGAATTTGGATGCTATGCCACTTGGTGCATACATATTGAGGACTGCTATTTCCTCATTGTCTATACTGCTGTTAATCAGGATATAATGACCTTCCCTGTCTTTTTTAATCATATCTATTTTTATTTTGGCTTTGTCAGAAATCATAATAGCCACTCCTGCCTTCTTTTTCTCATTTGATGCCCAAAAGATTTTGCTCAAGCCCTGAACCTTAAACTTGTGTATGTCCACCAGCCTTATATGTCTTTCCTGTAGACAACATATGGTAGGATTTTGGTTTCTAATCCACTCTGCTATTTGCTTCCATTTTATGAGTGAGTTTATCCCATTCACATTCACATTCAGAGTTATAATTATCAGTTGTGCATTTGCTGATATTTTTGTATCCTCCCTAGTTCTACCTCTTCTTCTTACACTATTTCCTTTTAAACCAGTGGTTTGCTTTAAGCTGGTAACCCTTATCCCCTCCCTTGATTAACTTCCCTTTCTACCACCTCCCTTATTATTCCCCTATTTTTATTTTTAAAGGCCTAATGAATTCCCTTCCCCTTCTTCTCCCCTCCCTTTTTTGACCTCCCCACTCCCCTGCTCCCCTTGGTTTATCCCTTCTGACTTTCTCAGTAGGGTTAGATAGAGTTTTATATCCCAATGGATAATATAGCTACTCTTCCCTCTCTGGGTTGATTACACTGAGAGTAAGGTTTAAATATTACCTCTTAATGCTCTCTTCCTCTCCTTTTTATAATAGTATTTGTTCCCTCCCTTCCCATGTCCTCTTTGTGTGTAATAGACTATCCTATTTTTCTTATTCAATCCTATTTTTCTTATTCAGTCAAGTTTCTCTTGGTGTCCCCTACTATTCTCCCCCCTCTTTCCCACCCCCATATCATCTTAGACCATTTAGTAATCCAACCTCTCCCTATGAATTTTTCTTCTGATTACTATAATAGTGAATGCTATAATAGTGAATAGAGTTCACTACAGAGAATTATACATAGAATTTCTCCACATAGGAATACAGATAATTACATCTTATTGAAGTCCTTAAAGAGGCAAATATATAAAAATATGAATTTTCTTTCTTTCCCCTTTATTTCTTATTTATCTTTTCATGTTTCTCTTGATTTTTGTGGTTGGATATCAAACTTTTCATATAGTCCTGGTCTTTTCTGTGCAAATACTTGGAAATCTGCTATCTTGTTGAAAGCTCAAACTTTCCCCTGTAAATATATAGTCACTTTTGATGGATAGTTGATCTGTGGTTGAAGACCAAGTTCTCTTGCCTTTCTGAATATCATATTCCAAGCCTTGCTGTCTTTTAGCGTGGAGGCTGCCAGATCCTGTGTGATCCTGATTGGTGCCCTTGATATCTGAATTGTCTCTTTCTGGCTTCTTGTAAATTTTTTCTTTTACTTGGAAGCTCTTGAATTTGGCTATTATATTCCTGGGGGTTGGATTTTCTGGGTCTAGTGTAGAGGGTGATCTATGGATCCTTTCAATGTCTATATTGCCCTCTTGTTGTAGAACTTCAGGGCAATTTTGCTGAATAATTTCTGTTAGTACGCAGTCCAAATTTCTATTAATTTCTACTTTTTCAGGAAGACCAAGGATTCTGAGATTGTCTCTTCTAGACCAGTTTTCTTGGTCTGTCACTTTCTCATTGAGATATTTCATGTTTCCTTCTATTTTATCAGTCTTTTGTTTTTGTTTTATTTGTTCTTGTTGTCTTGAGAGATCATTGGTTTCTGATTGCTCAATTCTAGCCTTTAGGGACTGGTTTTCAGCTATAATCTTTTGGTTTTCCTTTTTCAATCTGGTCATCTGGTCATTTCTGGTGTTCAATTTGCTTATCAGTTCATTTGATTTCTGAGCCTCACTTTCCAATTGCAAAATTTTGCCTTTTAAACTGTTATTTTCTTGCCTGATTTCCTTTTGAGTTATTTCCCATTTCTCTAGCCAAATCTTTTCCAACTTTCTCGTCATCTCAGATTTGAGCTCTTCAAGAGCTTGTGACCAGTTTTCATTATTTTGGGAGGGTCCGGATGTGATTGCTTGTTTGTTCTCCTCTATTGTATGCTCTATTGTCTGGATTTTCTCTGTGTAAAAGTTTTAGAGTGTTAAAAAATTTTTCTTCTTGTTGTTAATCTTTCTCTTGTGGGCTTCCTGATTCTTGATTGCCATTTTAAGCCCAGCACCTTCTCAGCTTTATCCTAATGCTCAGGGTCTGTCTGAGCTCTTTAAGCTCTTGAGGTCTCAGGTCTGGTTATTCTCAAGGTCAATCCTCCTGGTGGTCCCCCTTGCTTGATCCTCTGCCAGAGGCTCCTTTACAAGTCTCAGGGCACTGCTTCCACAGTTGTATACCTATCTGCACTGGTTCCCCTCTCAAGGTTTCAGAGCCTTTGCTAGTGCCTGCATCCGTGTCCACCTGCGCCTGCACTCAGTGCCAGCACTCAAAGTCTGTGTGAGTTCTTTAGCCTTTTGGGGTCCTAAGTCTTGCTACTCTCAGGAGCAGGCCCTGGAGCTTCCAATGACTCAATGGGTGCCCCAAACTTGCTCTACTTCTTTTGTGCTGGCTTTGGCACTGTAGGTGGTGTGTGTGTGGTGGGGGGGGAGGGGGAGGTTGCTCAGCCCGCAATTTAGTGAGAGCTGTTTCACCCTTTATAGCATGGAAATGCCCCAATAGCACATACCTTCCATGCTGTGCCCTATTGTGGTGTCCCTATGTTCATCTGGATTTGTTTTTATGTCCCCTTGAGGAATCCTGTATGGTTCAGTTAGGAGAGGTTAAGTGCTGCTTTTTATTCTGCCTCCATCTTAACACAGAATCTATGAGAACCATTTTTAGTTTCTTTAGTGAGATTCAGCATTTCAAATATCCATTTTTGAAAAAATTTCAATATAAGAAAGCATTGGCCTTCAAAAGATCTAATCTCAATCTTATTAACTACTACATTATAAATTCCATGACAATAGGAAACTTTATATCTAGATTTTTATTAACCTCAGGGTTTAGGACCATGCACTTCACATAGTGGATGCTTAATAAGTATTTGTTGAATGAATAGAAACTTCTCATTATATTCATTGCCTCATCAATTAAAATGACTTAGTTTTAATCTTAAAACAGTGTTAAGGAGTATTATCATAACTAAATTAGTTGAACACAGAATAGTTTACCTGGAAAAATTTGGGGAAGGGAAGAATTTATGACCAAACAATAGATGCAGACTATTATATAATATAAAATGAATACTTTTCATTATATTAAATTAAAAAGCCTTTGTACAAAAAGAAACATAATCTAAACAAGATTAGAAGGGGAATAAAAACTAATAAATCTCTGATAAAGATCAAATTTATAAAGAACTAAGTCAAATTTATAAGAATATAAGCCATTTCTCAAATGAGAAACAGTCTAAGGATATGAACAGTTTTCAGATTAAGAATCAAAGTCATCAATAGCCATATGAAAAAATGATCTAAATCACTTTTTTATTTAAATATTTTAGTCTGTCTCCCCCCTTCCTCCTCTCTGTTACTCTATTTCCCAAGTCCTCCCTCTTATTATTCCCCTCTTATTATAGTGCCTTTTAAACAATCTCCCAAAATCTCCATCTCTTGTATTAGTCCCCTACCCACCAGTCCATTTATAATCCTTCTACTTCTCTATAGGGTATGATACAATTCTTTGCCCCAATGGATCTGATTGTTCTTTTCTCTCTGTGTCAATTCCAATGAATGTATAATTTAAATATTGCCTGTTGTCAACCTCTTTCTCCCTTTTATTGTACTGGACTTTCCCTACTTCCTCTGTGTGCTTCTTTATGAAATATTTACCCCATTTTATCTCTTTTTCCATTTCTATTAGTTTTATCCTCTTATTTACTGCTAGTTTTTTATGTATTTACATATAGTTTATCACTGTAACCTTTAGGTATACTTCTTCTAGCTACCTTGTTAATAAATTTTATGAGTTGCCAATATTATCTCTTTATATAGGAATACAAATCCTTTGAACTTAGTGGGTCCCTTAATTTATTTTTTTTCCTTTCTTAATTACCTTTTGGTGGTTCTCTTGAGTTCTCTATTTGGGCATCCATTTTTCTGTTTAAGTCTGGTCTTTTCTTCAGGAATTCTTGAAAATCTTCTATTTTATTAAATGACCATATTTCCCCCTGCAAGAATATAGTCAGTTTTGTTGGGTTGTTGATTCTTGATTGTAGATCAAGTTCCCTTGCTTTATGGAATATTATATTCCATGCCTTCCAGTCCTTCAGTATGGATGTAAGTAGGTTGTTTGTAATCCTGACTGTGTCTTCATGATATCTGATTTTTTTTTCATTTTAGCAGATTGTAAGTTCTTGAACTTGGCTATGACATTCCTGGGTGTTGTCAACTGAGGATTTAATGCAGGAGATGATCTGTGGATTCTTTCAATCTCTACTTTACCCTCTTGTTCAAGAATATCAGAGCAGTTTTCTTAGATAATTTCCTGTAGAATGATGTCTAGGGTTTTCCTTTGGTCATGATTTTCTGGCAATCCAATAATTCTTAAATTGTCTCTCCTGGATCTGTTTTCTAGGTCTGTTGTTTTATCAATGAGGTGTTTAATATTTTCCTCAATTTCTTCATTCTTTTGATTTTGTTATATAGATGCTTACTCCATTGTGAAGTCATTCACTTCTAATTGTTTAATTTTCATTTTTAAATACTGAATTTCATTCCTGTCATTTTGAACATTATTTTTCTTTTTATCTCTTTCTCTTTATAGGTCATTGTTTTTATCTTTTACCTTCTTTGTCTCATTTTCAAGCTAATCAAATCTGGCTATTTAGATACTATTTTCTTGTTTTAGCTCATGTGTCTCTGTTTCCAGATGACCTATTTTGCTTTTAAAGTTCTTTCCCCAATTTTCTTCAACCTCTCTTAATTGATTTTTGATTTGTGTTTTGAGTTCTTCCAGTGCCTGGGTCCAATTTGCTGGAGTTCCTGAGGTTTTGCTTGGTGTTCCTTGCTCCTCTTCTGTTCCAATATTTCTTTATTCATTACTAGAATAAAAACTGTCAATTGTAATTTCTTTTTTTCTTTTTATATTGTTTACTCATATTTTTTCCTTCTTTCCCTCTCCTAATTGGCTGTATTCTTGCTCTTCTGTTTATTTGCTGGATCTGTGAGTTTGAGCTTTTCTGCCCTGAAGGGCCTTCTTCTCTGCTCACTGATTAACTGGATTAGGATGATGGAGATGAACAGCTCTATTAATATGCCCTAAGGCCAGATCTTCCTCAACCTTGAGCAGAAGCTCAAGCTAAAAGCAAAGGTGTGGCAGCTGAAGGTAGTTACCCTCTGTCCTCTTCTCTATTCCTTTCTGCCAGCTGCCTCCCTGCCAGATTCCTGGTCAGCTTCCTGAGTTTCCAGTGGTAGTACCAAAGTATTCTGTCATGGTTCCAACCTATTCAGCCAGATTCCTACTTCATGATTCAGCAGTAGGTGGTATGGGGTGTTGGATATTTCCTTTATATCTGATAATTTGATTTTATCTGTGTATCTTTCAGGTTGAATCAAGCAAGAGAGTCCTGTGATTTTGTTCCATTGCTGAGCCTGGCTCTCTGTCCATTCTGCACCCTTGCTCCTCTGGTTTTCTGCTAGCTCTGTGAGACCCAGCCCTTCTGTCTTCTAGAGGCTTCTTCTCTGCACTATTGATAAACTGGATTTCACACATCATTGAAATGTTCTGAAAGGGAGGAAGAAACAAACTTCTATGGAAAGGTTTTTCTTGAAATGCCCTCTAAGTGAAATTGAGGAAAGTGTGGCAAAACAGCCAAAATTCAATGAAGAAAATTATAATGATTAAGTAAAGTAAAAAATAGCAATTAAGTTTAGGAATAAAGTTACGTAAGTAATGTGTAAGTTCAATTTTGTATTTAAATGTAGTTTTATTTGTATAGAGAACAAGTTGTATTAAGCACATGAAATGAAGACCTTCTCTTTCAGTATCTTTGCCTGACCTTGACGGTAAATAATATTTCATAAGCAAGTTTATTTTTTATATTCTTTCTTATTATCTATAAATACATTTTTTGTTATTTATAAAGTACATTTTCATATGTAAAAGTATATGAAACAAAAAATTATGTGGCTTTTTGGTCTGGAATGGATTAATTGTATTTCTACTCATTTAAATGGGGAAATTAGATTTGACACACAAGTAAACTGAGTTACGAGCTTGGCCAGAGAACAAATTAAACTCATGTGTCAAGGTACTACTGTAATTGATTTACTTGTCAATGACCAATTTTAATATGTTATTTTATCTTTTAGGTATTTAAATATTGTCTGTGTGTAAATGTGTATTTTTTCTCTACAAATTAATATAATTTTCTTCTCAATATCTGCATTCACTTCAAATAAATTACTGCTTCACCACTGGAATATTTTTCTAAAAAGAATGAGATAATGAGGCAAAAGAACCTCAGAATATTTTTTATTTATTTTTCCTGTTTCTTGTGAAGAATATAAAAAATGTATCATGGCCATATCTTGACCATAGAGACTTTAATTTTTCCATTATATCAATGCATATGTATTCTCTTGGGGAAATTCAGAAACTTTTGAAGTATTTAAAGTTGTGTTTTTTCATAAGTTTTATTTTTTAAATTAGTCTACAGACTCCTAAACAATAGATGAAAGCATAAAATTTAATCAGCAAGTCATTTTATCTACCAATTACATTTTTCCCTTACTAATTGACCTGAAAGTCTGTTGAATCATGTAGATTTGATTTGAGTAAATAAATACCTCCTTAGGGAACTTGAGAGAAAAATTAAACAAAAAAAACACCATAATTTTTGTGATATAATACAATCATTTAGCCACTGACCAATCTCAATGAGATTAAGTAAGGGCTCCATTTTCATTCTTTGAACATGAATGAAAAGAAAGCATAATTATGCAATTTTATGCTTTTACCATAATAGTGAGGAAGCTGTCATTTGAGGAAAATCCATTATTTCTATGACTTTAAGAACCTTATTATTGAAAGGAGGCCTCCCATGCATAAGGAGATTTAAAATTGTAATTGCTTCTTTATCTCAAGTAAGTTACAATAAAAAACCAAATATTTAATATTCATTTTCCAGAAAGGTTTAGCAAAAACAAGGTTTAATTAATGAATTTTTTAACTTTTGCTTTCCATTAATTATTATTATCTCTAATAATATGTATTGTATGTATATTCTTATGCTTAATGGCTTCATAATTTTTTCCCTTAAGCTTGCCAGTTCTTCTCTGAAGAACTCATGAATCTACTTTGCTGATTCTGACACTATTTTTATAGACATAGACAAATGATTAATCTCAGAATTCCAGAACAATATAATTTTAAAGTAAGAGACTTGATATCACCTATTCTAATATGTGATTCAAAAAACCATGCTTACTCACCTCTTCTCTGTGATTGATTTATGCAGACATGAAGAGTGAGTAAAAATTAGTAAAACTAGAGATGTTAATGAACAATTACCAAATGCAACATTTTGTAGTGAAATCTCTTTTGTTTATCTCTCTGTATCTTTACTCAGATCTTACATGCCTTCCTAATCTTTCCTTCCACAGATGTTCAGTACATCCCCCACCCCCCCCACCCAAGAATTTGACTGTAAGGTCTATTAGAGAAGATTATTTTAAGAAAAAGTTTCCCATCTGGTGTCTCTTTTTAATGGTGTTAAATAATTATGCTTTCTCCCCAGGAGTCTTATCTAAAGACTATATGTAAATGATTCTATGCCAAGCTACAAGAATGAACTTTTAAATTATGTAATGACATTTCTAACATCATTAAATCACCAGCATTGGGCAGATGTAAAATCTTTTCTTGGAACTGTTTCTGTAGGGCCATGGATCTCCCAACTGAACAATGGTAAAGATTACAGAATCGCATTGTTAGAAAAGATGGTAGTAGTCATCACTTCTATCCCTCATCAATCTATAGATAAGGAAGTTGAGAAAAGTCAATGAAATATAATGTGTCCAATATTATTTTGAATACCACTCCATTCTTACTTCTAGTGCAATCTATTTCCCCTTATTTATTTCAAAAAATAATTTTATCTTGACTGTTATTCCCTAGGATTTTAAACCTACAAAGAAAAGGATATTAATACTACTACAACTGGTGCATTTGTAGTTTTGTTCAAGTGGATAATAAATGTTTCTAAAGTAATTCCTTTCCATTGTCTCTTTCCTCCCCTCAGGGGGAAAGGGAATGAATAATTGGCATATGAATTGTAATGCTATCCTATATTATTATTGATAAGTCATATTTCTAAATAATCATAAGGATTAAAATAGCTTTTCTTACTAACAAAGTAGATAATGTATTATCATTTCCATTTTACAGAAAAGGAAACTGGAATTCAGATGAATTGACTTATTAAAGATCATGATTTACCAAATAATAAAAAAATTCTGCTCTATCTGAAAACTAAAAGAACTTGTTTCTTAACTTTATGTATATTACTTCCTAAAGTTTATTTCTGCTCTTAGATTTTACATTGTAATAAGAGATACTTGATCCAAACTAGTCAGAAATTGCATTAAACTAAATTGAGGAATTTTAGGTAGTGCCACACTTATTTCTTGATGAAAATTTGATCTAGCTCAGTCTAAAAAATTTTCTTGAGGCAATATAGACACACCCTGCCATAGCTGGTAGAAAATTGACCAAGAGGTCATATATACCAAGCATTGAGAAATGCTACTAACACATACTTGTTTTAATTATGGGAAAATCACAAACTCAATTTAGCTGTTTGTATGTTGTCTTCCCCATTTGATTGTCAACTCCTTAAGATCAGGAATAAATAATAATAATAATAATAATAATAATAATAATAATAATAATAATAATAATCTCCTTTCTTTGTTTCTCAGTATTTAGTCAGTGCCTGAAACACAATTGGTAGTGAATAATAATAGTACTTTACTTGATGATGTATTAGTGGCCCAGATGGAGAGGGATTAGGTGAGAAAGAGAGTTAGGCCAGTGTGGTAACTCTCTCCTCTCTCATATGGAGTCACTAATACAGGGGTACATTACCTGTGTGACCAAGGAAATTGTGCCAGTCCTCAAAGGTTAGAGGGAAGGCTGCCATACAAGATAAGTTATGAGGTGACCCTGTACAATATTGGCCAGAACCAGGGTTCACACAAGCCTCACCCTAGACCAGTTGACAGCACCATTGGGGGGAGGTCTGGCCCAAAGATGGATTCAGCCAAGCAAAAGCTGTGAGATCCCCTTCCCCTTCTTGTCTCTTAATAATCCTGGAACACTATCTGACTGCTAAAAGTATTTAATAAGAGTGTCAGAGTGATTGATAAGGGTGGAGGTCAGAGGAAATAGGTTGCTCTAAATGATTAACCCAAGGTCTATCACTTTGGGGAGCCAATTCAGTCTCCTACCCAAGGCTTCACCTTCTCTTCCCACTATCTCTATATCTAGTCTATTAGCTATAATTATAATTCTGTTGAATAGGGTCTCTCTGTAAGGTGAGGGATGTAAAGGGGAAAGAGGGGCTTTGATTGGGTAAATATGAAAAGGTTGGGTGCCAGGGGATTGAACAATTATTAGTTCCCAATTAAAGAATAACCTCAAGTTAAAGTGACTTTTATGGAAATTTATTTAATAATGAGAAGAGGAAGTAGAAATAAGGAAATAAGAGAGAAGATAAGATAGGATAAGTAATCTAACAGAGTAGGTAATTTGCTCTGATCCCCTAGTTCAATCCACGTAGATCTAATTAACCCTCAGCTGAGGGAAATCCAGCCTTGATCCCAAGGTTGGGAAGCCAGAGGCCCTAAGGGCCTCGAATGCTAATGAAACAGAAGCTTTATTCACAGTCTCTATCAAAAAGGAAGTTCCTTAAGAGAAGTTCAGGAAGATTCAGTCTTAACTCTCACTACATGGAACAGTCTCACCAGCTCCAAACCTCCTCCAACTCTGGTCATGAACCAGAAGAGATCCTTCAGGTCCTGTTCACAAACCAACAGAGAGGGCCCAGCTCACTGAGGTCTCTTTTTAAAGAGACCTCTTTTGCGTCACTTCCTGTGGCATCCTCTTAGTTTATGTGTCCAATCACAACAGACACTTTTCTTAGGACTTCCCTGGAGGCAATCAGTAAATTCTGATCTGTTACTCTAACACATGTGGGTTACAGACCACCCAACTTGTAAGTTAAATGGAGATGTTTTTACCTTTGTTGATTAAATCTAAAGATTGGCAGGCAGATTTAATCTCATTATCACAGGGATAGGATGAGGGGTCTTGGGGATCTGCTCCCAGATAGAGTCCAGAAATCCCCAATTGACAGAATGATATAGTCTTAGTCATGGGAATTTGTCCACTGAGAGAGAACAGGGTATCTGGATTCAATCCCAGTTCAGGGAAATCCACAGGTTTGCCATTGGTTTGATCAGAGCTCTCTCCCCGCTTTCACCTTCCTTGAACTCCCCAAACTGAAGACCTGGACCTTAGGAATTCTTCCCAGAATTCTCTGCTGTCCTCAACTGCCATTCTTGTCTCATGCTCCTCACATGCAACATGCTGTCCCTTCCCCCAAATTCTTTCCTTTACTCTTCATCTTTACAATGACTCATTGTTCTAGCAACTTTCCTCACCAAAGGTGCTCTATACTGATAACATCAAAGTTCAAAGTAAAAAACAACAATAAAAAATGAATGACATATTAGACTAAAGTCCTTTAAACTTTCTGTGTCTTTCTGTTGTAGTGTATCTCTTATACATGTTAGATTCTGATTTCCAAAATATATTATCTACTTCCATTTTTTACAATGAGTTTATCCAATTCACATTTCTAAGCATGATTACTGTATTTCTATCCCATTTTCTTCTGTTTATTTTTGTCTCTCTTAATCCTGTTCTTCCTCAAAAGTTTATTTTGCTTCTGATTCTATGCTTCATCTTATCATCCCCTCCTTTTTTCCTCTTATCCCTTTCCCCTCCTATTTCCTTCTTATATAGACAGATTTCTATACACAATTGAGTTTACATGTATGTGTCTTTAGATGTGTGTTGTAGAGAAAATTATCAATCAGCAGAAATACCAATAAGGGAAACAAAGTTTCCAAGCCAAAAAGAACAGGTTTATGGAGAGAGGGTCCATTTCACAATAAACCCATACTCTGATCAAGACCAAAGACCACAAGCCTTTGGGATATGCCCTCTTTTGTGTCCAGAAAATTGATACAGTGTCAGATTAAAGATGGAACATACAGTTAAAATTAAAATAGAATAAATAAAAATCTTCCACATGGACAATAATGTAAGTGCTGAATAAGCTGGAAAGTACAGAAATCATTACTATAGGTAATAACTAATATTGATTGTTAGTCCTGACCTTTGCAAGGTCTCTGCAATAAGGGGACTGGGTATGATTTCTGCTGACAATTCTTACCCCTGTCAGGAGTCAGCCACATTAGGATGATTGATCTGAGCCATTACAACTAGTTAATGGGCATCTTATACTCCTGACTGACTGCCTTATGTCCTACAGACAGCAAGGTGTGGTAGTCTTTGTAGGAACATTTGAGTTACAGGCTTAAGGTCAAAGTGCTGTCAGAAAGATTTAATACCACCCTAAGTTATGTTTTACTTAGCTAATGCTTGTAATTCATAAAGCTAACTACATTATTTGATTATTAACTCAAAACTAATGACTGCATTATAAAAATAATCATAAAGACTAATACTATAATAATCATAAAATGGGGGAGGGCGCAGCTGGGTAGCTCAGTGGATTGAGAGTCAGGCCTAGAGATGGGAGGTCCTGGATTTGGATCTGGCCTCAGACACTTCCCAGCTGTGTGACCCTGGGCAAGTCACTTGACCCCCATTGCCCATCCTTGCCACTCTTTCACCTAGGAGCCAATACACAGAAGTTAAGGGTTTAAAAAAATAATCATAAAATATGTAGGGGGTTTCACATTCACAGTGTGGGTCCTTCCCTCTTTGGACCAATTCAAATGAAAGTAAGGTTCACATACTGTATGACACTCTCCTCCCTTTCCTCTACAAGTTACATGCATCATTTCCTCAGATGGTAATAGAAGAGTTTAAGTTTATTAAATCCTTTATAATTGCCCTTTCATGTTTATCTGTTTATTTTTTATGCTCCTCTTGAGTCTTCTGTTTGAATGTCAAATTTGTCATTCAGCTCCGGCCTTCTTCTTTTTTTTTTTTTTAGCTCTGGTCTTTTCATAAGAAAATCTTGGAAATTTTATACTTCATCAAACATCATTTTTTTTCTTGAAGGATTATATTCAGTTTTGTTGTGTAGTTTATTCTTGATTTTTATCCTAGTTCCTTTATCTTCCAGAATATCATAGTCTAAGCATAGTGCTCATTTAATATAGTAGCCACTAAATCTTGTGTGATCATGATTGTGGTTCTGTGATATTTATATTGTTTTCTTCTTGCTGCTTGCAATATGTTTTCTTTGACTTGGAAGTTCTGAAGGTTGTATATAATGTTCCTGGGAGTTTCCATTTTGAGATCTCTTTTGGAGGAAGATTAGTGCATTATTTCAAATTCTATTTTGGCTTTTGGATCTAAGATATCTGAGAAATTATCTTTTATAATTTCTTGAAATATGATATATTTAGGCTCTTTCTTTGTGCATGGCTTTCAGGTAGCCCATAATTCTTTTTTTTTTGCTATAAAAATGCAGCTATTACTATTTTATTCACACTAATCAGAATATATACACATACAAAATGTGTATCATACATTGATTTCCCCCCAAAATCACCATATTCCATGAGTTATGTAAATAGTCAAAATGCTTCTACTATATAACAAAAGAAGAGTTAGCAGTAGGAAAATATTTAGATAATTTGAATTTAAAATGTTAAGCTGAAAGAAATATTAAAGACCCATCCTTCATAGATTATTATCTTTATGACATAGAAGTGATATATTTCATAATTTGCAACACACTTTAGTAAAAAATGAAACTATTATCTGGCCTAAACCCATTTTGGTTTTTCTCATTATTTGGAACATCTGCAGCCAGATTACAGCATCATGTCTCTATTATGACAAAGTGTAGTCCAATAATTCTTAAATTATCTCTCCTTCATGTATTTTCCAAGTCTTTTTTTCTAATGAGATATATTTTCTTTTATTTTTTCATTCTTGACATTATTTTATTGTTTCTGGATATGCCATGGAGTTGTTACCTTCTATTTGCCCAATACTAATTTAAGAAAAACAAAACAAAACAAAAACAAAAAGATTTTTTCAGTGAATTTTTCTACCTCTTTTTCCATTAGGCATATTCTTCTTTTAAAGAAGTTCTCTTCTTCAGTGAAGGCATGTGACTTTTTTTTACCAATAGTCCAATTCTAATTCTGCTTTTCATGATGTTATTTCCCTCAGTAATTTTTGTGCCTCATTTATAAAAGTGTTTATTCTTTTTTAATAACTTTTTGCATCACTTTCATTTTTTCCCCAAATTTTCCTCTGCCACTCTTTCTTTAATTATTCCCAGAATTTTTGTTGGGTTTATTTCAAATCAGTCTCTTCCTTTGAGACTTTAATAGCAGTTGCTTTCAAGTTATCTCCCAAATTTGTTTCTTGATCTTCCTGGTTACCATAATAGTGGTTTGTTTTTTTTAATAACATGCTTTTGCTGTTGTTGTTGTTGTTTGTTCATATTTCTATCCTATTTATTAGATTTTCAACCTTATGTTAAAATTGAGTTCTGTAAACTTGAGGTGCATTCTCAAGATTTAGGTTTGTTTTTTGTTTGTTTGTTTCTTTTTTTTAACTTGCTTTTGTATTCAGAGCTAATTCTGCAAATTCTAGGATACTTCCAAGGTGCTTTGATGTGGGGAGAGATGTGGTCATTGTTCTTGTGATCTGGGCTCTGGCCTATATAACCCTGGGCAGGGCCCTTATAACCCTGCAAATACAAGTGCTAACACTTTTCTTGGCCCTGGAACTATGACCAAGTACCTTGCTCTCATGCACCTACTAGCACTAAGTACTGAGTTCTTTGCAACTGTGATCAGGGCCGTTGCTCCTTTGTGACAAACTCATCACCCTAGAGTTGCAACCCAAAACTGTTATGTGCAATAGAGTTGCCAATCAGCATCAGCACCCAGAAAAGGGATTCTAGTAATCTTTTTTTGATCAATTTGTTTGACATCTTTACTGTCTTTGAGCTCAGATCTCCAAAAACTCTGATTATTTTGGCAATTTTGACTCTTTCCAAAACACACAACTGATCCTATATGTGTTATGCACCTCCACTCTCATAGGCCTTCACTCTCACAGATGTTTTCTACTGGCTTCCTAGGTTTTCTTAGACTAGAAAAATATCCAAGCTAAATTTTTGTTAGCTTTACCACTCCAACATTTTATTTGAGGCAATATTTTAAAATTATTTGAAATGGAATGTTGAGAGAGTTCTGCCTGTTTTCTGACTCTAATCACCATCTTGAATCTTTTGATGGTATTATTCATAATCTAGCTATATATCACAAATTTAGCTATGATTTGAAGGTAATTCCTCATACTATTAATTCTACCACAACATCTTTTTTCAGGACATTCCATAACCATCTAATACAAGAAAGGCTGATGGGTCAACAATAACTTAAAATTGCTTATCGTTCACTCCTCCCACCCTTAAACTGTAAGAACTTCTCATCATTATCTAAACTAAGCGTAGAGAATTTGGTTACATTTTTGCAGCTGCAAGAAATTGTATGAGGAGAGTTTAAGTGCCTACTGTTAATAAACACAAGGAAAAGGGGAGCACAAGGCAGCAGCTTTGTAGTACTGGAAAATATAAGAAGGCTATGCCCTCCTGAGCCTGACAAGATCTGCTGGACTGAGCCTGCCAAGCTGCCTCCTTTAACAGTTGCCCAAGCCAAGAAGCCAAAAAGGAGGTGGGAGTGTGTTGACAACTCCTCTAGCCTCTTGACTTGAGGTTGGGTTTGTTGTTGGAATGGGCTGGTATTAATGCTGCATGGATAACACTGAACTTCTGACTGCATGAAATAAGGTTCTCCTTCCTAATAATTTTGGATGGTCACTAATTAGGAAAGGCATTCCACTCTTTAGTTGAACTTAGTAACAAGGTTTATTTCTCACTAAAGGGGTCAGGAACAAGGAATGGGGTAAGAGGTTTTAGGGATGCTAAATCTAAGCTAATTTAAAGTAAATGATAAGAAATTGTAGATGCTGCTAGATCAATGATAGGCTGGAGTTTTCACCCTCTCACTAACACTGGCTTGACCTGGCCAGAGCCAACCCAAAGAATAGGGAAGGCTATTGATGTTTTTATTAGATGGTTGTGATGTTCTCTCTCAGCTCTATTGACAGCAGTATAGTGCTTTATTTACTTCTGGATGTATAATTACATAAATGAAGCCTATATCATATTGATAATTTAGATGACATATTATTGGGTTACTGTTGCTAAAAAATTATCATTATATACCCAATTGTGTGAGGAATCCCTTTAAATTTAGTTAGATTAAGCAGAGCAGAGAAGAAGCCCTTTCAAGACAGAATAGTCCAAACCCACAGATCTAGCAAATAATCAGAGGAGCAAGAATACAGTAAATTACAGGGGGTAAAGAAGGAAAATAACATGAGTAAACAACAGAAAAAGAAAAAAGAAAATACAACTGACAGCTTCTACACAGGTAATGAACAAAGAGAAAATGGAATAGAAGAAGACCAAGGAACACCAAGAAAAAACAAAGAAACTCAGCAAAACACAGCAAATTGGTAACAGGTTTTGGAAGAACTCAAAATACAATTCAAAAAACAATTAAGAGAGGGTGAAGACAATTGGAAAATGAATGTAAAAAAGCAAATAAGTCATCTGGAAACAGAAAATAATGTCTTGAAAGCCAAAATTAATCAGCTTGAAAATGAGCCAAAGAGGGTGAAAGATGACCAAAAAATAAAATCAGAGCAGAAGGATGATCAAAAAGTCAGGGATGAAACTTAGTCTTTAAAAAAAATTCAAAAGAATCCAACAACTAGAAGCAAATGACTTCATAAGGCAGCAAGAATCTATAAAACAAAATCAAAATATGAAAAAATTGAGGAAAATATGAAACACTTCATTGACAAAACCACAAATCTTGAAAACAGATTGAGGAGAGACAATTTAAGAATTATTGGACTACTGGAAGATCATAACAAAAGGAAAAGCCTGGACATCATCCTACAGGAAATTATCCAAGAAAACTTCCCCAACATTCTCAAACAAGAGGGAAAAGTGGAGACTAAAAGAATCCACAGAACACCTCCTACATTTAATTCCGAATTGACAACACCCAGGAATGTTATAGACAAATTCAAGAATTATCAGACTAAGGAAAGAATATTAAAAGCTGCTAAGAAGTCATTCCGATACCATAGAACAACAGTTAGGATAACATAGGATCTGACTGCATCTACACTGAAGGACCGGAAGGCATGGAATATGATATTCTGGAAAGTAAGGGAACTGGATCTACAACCAAGAATCAACAATGTAGCAAAACTGACTATATTCTTGCTGGAGAAAGTATGAGTATTTAATAAAATAGAAGACTTCCAAGCATTCATAAAGAAAAGACCCTGCCCCCCAATTTCTGTTCACACTTCTGTCACTAAAAGCTTTAATTCTCTCTGTTTCATGTCATGGTCACTCATTGAGTGGACTAATATATAGAACTCTTCCTCACAGTTTGTTCATGGTTTGTGGAGCAATGAAATATAATTCAAGACCATTTATGGATGGTGAAAACTGCCCACCAGTCTTGAATTTTAGCTTTTAGCTCCTACTCTTGCAAATTATTCAAAGACTTGCAGACACGTTGCTCATTATTTTTTCACTTGAATTTTTTTTATTTTTAGAAAAATTTTCCATGGTTACATAATTCATGTTTTTACTTTACACTTCACCCCCTCAACCCTGCCTTTCCCCCCATCCCCCTATAACTAACTCTTATTTCTACTGGTTTCAACATGTGTGGTCAGTCAAGACTTATTTACATATTATTGATAGTTACTTTGGTGTGGTCTTTTCCGGTCTACACCCCTAATCATGTCCTCATCAACCCAAGTGTTCAAGCAGTTGTGTTTCTTCTGTGTTTCCACTCCTGTAGATCTTCCTCTGAATGTGGGAAGCATTCTTTTCCATAAATCCCTTCAGATTATCCTAGGTCATTACACTACTGCTAGTAGAGCAGTCCATTACATTCTATTTTACCACAGTGTATCAGTCTCTGTGTACAATGTTCTTCTGGCTCTGCTCCTTTCACTCTGCATCAATTCCTGGAGGTCTTTCCAGTTCACATGGAATTCCTCCAGTTTTATTATTCCTTTGAGCACAATAGTATTCCATCACCAACATATACTACAATTTGTTCAGCCATTCCCCAATTGAAGGGCATATCCTTGCTTTCCAGTTTTTGCCACCACAAAGAGCACAGCTACAAATATTTTTGTGCACGTCTGTTTATCTATAATCTCTTTGGGATACAATACCAGCAATGGTATGGCTGGTTCAAAGGGTAGGCATACTTGTATCTATCTTTGGGCATAGTTCCAAATTGCCATCCAGAATGGTTGGATCAGTTCACAACTCCACCAGCAGTGTATTAATTCCCCAATTTTGCCACATCCCCTCCAACATTCATTACTCTCCCCTTCTCTCATTTTAGCCAATCTGCTATGTGTGAGGTGATACCTCAGAGTTCTTTTAATTTGCATTTCTCTAATTAATAGAGATTTAGAACACTTTCTCATATGCTTATTGATACTTTTGATTTCTTTATCTGAAAATTGTCTATTCATGTCCCTTGCCCACTTATCAATTGGGGAATGGCTTGATTTTTTAATACAATTAATTTAACTCCTTGTATATATGAGTTATTAGACCCCTGTCAGAGTTTTTTTGTTATATTTTTTCCCAATTTGTTGTTTCCCTTTTGATTTTGGTTGCATTGTTCTTGTTTGTACAAAAGCTTTTTAATTTAATATAATCAAAGTCATTTATTTTACATTTTGTAACTTTCTCTAGTATTTCTAATTTAGTTTTTAACTGGGGATTTTTAATTTGCTTGCTTTCTAGTTTTTTAAGTTGCAGGCCCAATTCATAAACCTCTGCCCTCCGTAATTTCTTAATATATGCACTCAAGGATTTAAATTTCCCCCTGAGTATTGCCTTGGTTGTTTCCCACAGATTTTGGTAGGATGTCTCATCATTGTCATTCTCTTCAGTGTTGATTGCTTCTATGATTTCTTCTTTGACTAGCTGGTTTTGGTGAATCATATTATTTAATTTCCAATTAGTTTTTGATTTGCCTGCCCAGGTACCCTTACTAATTATTATTTTTATTCCATTATGATCTGAGAAGGTTACATTTACTATTTCTGCTATTTTACATTTGTTTGCAATGTTTCTATTCCATATTACAAGGTCAATCTTTTGAATGTGCCATGTGCAGCTGAAAAGAAGGTGTATTCCTTTTTGTCCCTATTTATTTTTCTCCACATATCAATTAAATCTAATTTTTCTAGGACTTCATTCAACTCTCTTATCTCTTTCTTATTTATCTTTTGGTTTGATTTATCTGGATCTGAAAGAGGAATATTTAGATCTCCCACTATTATGGTTTTACTATCTATTTCCTTCTTGAGCTCTGCCAGTTTCTCCTTTATGAATTTGGATGCTATGCCATTTGGTGCATACATATTGAGCAGTGTTATTTCCTCATTGTCTATACTGCATTTAATCAGGATGTAAATACCTTCCCTTTCTCTTTTAATCATATATATTTTTACTTTGGCTTTGTCAGAAATAATGATCACCACTTCTGCCTTCTTTTTTTCATTTTAAGCCCAAAAGATTTTGCTCAAGCCCTTTATCTTAAACTTTTGTATGTCCACCACCTCATCTGTGCTTCTTGTAGACAACATATGGTAGGACTTTGCTTTCTAATCCACTCTGTTATTTGCTTCTGTTTTATGGGCGAGTTTATCCCAATTACATTTAGTTATAATTATCAGTTGTGTATTCCCCGACATTTTGGTATCATCTCCTAGTTCTACCCCTTCTTCTTACACTATTTCCTTTTAAACCAGTGGTTTGCTTTAAGGCAGTAACCCTTGTCCCCTCCCTTGATTTACTTCCCTTTCTACCCCTTCCCTTATTATTCCCCTCTTTTTATTTTTAAAGCCTAATGAATTCCCTTCCCCTTCTCTCCTCCCTTTTTTGATTTTCCCAGTCCCCTATTCCCCTTTGTTTATCCCTTCTGACTTTCTCAGTATGGTTAGATAGAGTTTTATATCCCAATGGATATAGCTACTCTTCCCTCTCAGGGTTATTCCACTGAGAATAAAGTTTAAATATTACCTCTTAATGCTCTCTTCCTCTCCTTCTTATAATAGTATTTATCCCTTCCTCTTCCTATGCCCTCTTTGTGTGGTATAGAATATCCTTTTTTTCTTATTCGTTCAAGTTTCTTTTGGTGTCCTCTACTATTCAGTCCCCTCTTTCCCACTCCTATATCATCTTAGACCATTTAGTATTCCAACCTCTCCTTATGAATTATTCTAATTCTATAATATTTTATATATAATATATAATATAATATAAAATAAAATATAATTAGTCTAATTACTATAATAGTGAATACTATATTAGTGAATAGAGTTCACTACAGAGAATTATACATAACATTTCTCCACATAGGAATACAGATAATTAGATCTTATTGAAGCCCTTAAAGAGGCAAATTTAAAAAAATAAGAGTTTTCTTAATTTCCCTTCTGTTTATTATTTACCTTTTTGATGTTTCTCTTGATTTTTGTGGTTGCATATCAAACTTTCCATTTAGTCCTGGTCTGTTCTCTGCAATTACTTTGAAATCTTCTATCTTGTTGAATGCCCAAACTTTCCCCTAGAAGTATATAGTCAGTTTTGATGGGTAGTTGATCCTTGATTATAGACCCAGTTCTCTTGCATTTCTGAATATCATATTCTAAGCCTTGCAGTCTTTTAGTGTGGAAGCTTCCAGATCCTTGTAATCCTGATTGGTGCTCCTTGATAGCTGAATTGTCTCTTTCTGCCTTCTTATAAAATTTTTTTTCTTTTTCTTGGAAGCTCTTTAATTTGGCTATTATATAACTGGGGGTTGTCTTTTTCAGGGTCTAGTGTAGAGGGTGTTCTATGGATCCTTTCCATGTCTATATTGCCCTCTTGTTTTAGAACTTCAGGGCAGTTTTGTTGGATAATTTCTTTTAGTATGGAGTCCAAATTTCTATTAATTTCTGCTTTTTCAGGAAGACCAATGATTCTCAAATTGTCTCTTCTAGACCTGTTTTCCTTATCTATCAATTTCTCAGTGAGATATTTCATGTTTTATTCTATTTTGTCAGTCTTTTGTCTCAGCTCACATTTTAGTGAGAGCTATTTCAACCTTTTATAGCATGGAAATGTCCCAATTCCACATATGTTCAATGCTGCACCTTGTTGTGGCGTCCATTTGTTCTTCTGGATTTGTTTTTATGTCTTCTTGAGGAGTCCTCTATGTGTGGGTGAGGAGATGTCAAGCAGCTGCTTTTTATTCTGCCGCCATCTTAACTGAGAACCCTCATTGCCAATTTCTAAGGGAGCACATTTTACTTTTGGACAGCTCTCAATTTTAGGGAAAAAATTCATTCATAAAGTCTAAATTTGTCTCTTTGTAACTTAAACCATTTGGACCCAATTAAGCTTTTGAGACAAAATTGAGCAAGTCTAATCTCTCTTCCACTCCATATTACCACTATTTGTATGAGAGGTCCTCGAGGCTATAGTAGCAAGTTTTCCTGTTAATTTACAGAAATGATAGTAGGGCTTATCTCTATTACTCAGGTACTTATCTTGCCATACAGTTGTTTTTGCCTTGACAGACTCATTTGGTCCCTAAACTATATCATGTGACTCCATGACAACAACATTTATTTATTAAAATGGACAGGAAAAAATCGAACAAGAGGACTTGGGAGCCAAATATACAATATGTAAGATTGAGAAGTATTGAAGGCTTTGTAATTATTCCTATCCCAGACTCAAGGAAAAAAGCAACATTGTAGCCCATGGGCAGTGTTAGAGGGGGTATAATATAGAAGACTAATGTTCATTGGTCTTATAGCTAAAATAGAAGGATTCATGATGGATACTTTTCCATTACTAAAAGTGGCAAAGGACAACATAGGAAACATTTTAGCATAAAGTAACTAAGGTTTGGAGAGTCAGCTTGATTTGATCATACTGAACAAGTCCCTGGCATTTCCTAATTACAAAATTCTTGCTGTCCTCTGAATTTATTGAGCTACAAATTCTTTACTTGTCAGTAAGTTTACCTATACATCATATTCTCTTAATTGTTGGTGCCATCATAGATACTTTGATAACTAATTTGGCCTGTTATTCATTTACCTTTTTTGTTGTTGTTTATTAGAGTTTGCTTGATACATCTAGCACAAGTAATGTTTATCTTTTCCCATTTCTTCAAGGATTTTACTAGTTAAAATAATTTATCTAGGAGGCATGAAACTCAGATCTTTCTTATATAGTTATAATCTGTGGTAAGACCTATAGTGTGAAATTAATTTAGTCATCTCCCCAATTATTTGATGAAGTTCTAGGAAATCTTGCAATAATAATAAGATGAGAGAAAGAAATGAAAGAAATAGAAGGGAAATTTGATATGATGGTTTGCTGATAAAATCCTAGGGAATTAGCAAAGAAACTAATCAAGACAAGATTTTCACAAAAGTGACAGGGTACAAAATATGGCAATAAAATCCATAAGTATTTCTTTACAATGACAACAAAATTGAAGAAGCAATAACGGAAAGAGCAATAACCTTCCAAATGCTTGGAAAATTCTCACAAATATGTCAATCTACCAAAGCACATTCAAGACTCGAATATATGCAAATACAAATCACTCCTTTACAAAACTAAACAAAAACCTATACAAACAATCTAAAAACTTAAATAGCTAGAAAAATATTTCGTGCTCATGTCTGGGCATTATCAATATAGTGAAAATGATAATATTTTCAAAATCAGTTTGCATAATATATAATGGTATATTCCAATCAAATAACTCTCTAAAAGGATACTTTCCAGAGATAGTATCTTGTTCTTTTCTTCTCCTGCTATTGAGAAAAAGCTTTTAGAGTACAGACAGGGCCTTCTCCCTACCCCCAAAGGATTTCTTATTCACAGAAAGTCTATCAGTTCCTCTTGATGCATCAAATCCATTCTTTTTTAGATGAGGTCACCTTACACTAGTGACTTAAGCTTTTCATCTTTTTCTGGCATAGTCTATACCATGAAGAAAGGCTTCCAGGAGCTGGGCCAGATCTCTTCCATTTCCTCCAAAGTAACCACTTCAATCTGTGTTAGAAAAAAAAGCAATTTCTGTGTCCTACTGTCAGTATAATCTCTCAATTTTCAGATAAGGAGAACTGCCAGTGCAAAGTAAAACAAATCACTATTCAAAATCAGGTCTCCCAATTTCCTGTCCTTTGATGGAAAGGAAATGATATTCTTCAAACCATGATTAACACTCTCACACATGATCATGCCTTTCACATTCCAGCCACTCTAAACTGAAGTTAACTAGCATCTAAATTCCTGTCCATAGTCCATGCCACTTGCTTCCTCATTCCTATTTCCCTCAATCCTCCTATTCTCAATTACCAACCCAACTCCACCCAGAACTTTCACTCTGACCTTTGGAATGTTGTTGTCCCTTCATCTTAAATCTTTTCCTCTCTCAATCCTTCCATCTGCCATTCCATACCAAAATTAGGCTTTCCCATGATGACACAACTTCATTAGTCTCACTTTCCAATACTAATTGTACCTTCATTCATTATCCTCAGGTCACTGGTTGATGTAGGGAAACTAGAATATTCCTTACTTCCTACTGAATTTCTCTTCCTTTAAGTTTCATGTCATTTATATTGATCATACAAACAAAACTGACTTGAGCTATAATATTTTTAATTGGTGACCACATTAGTACTTTAGAAATCTCATATTTAGAGAAACCACTAAATTTAACTTCTTACATCTGCTATGTGTAGATAGCCTAATTAACCAGATACATGAATTGGATTAAACATGGTTAAGAAAATCTTTCAAAATACATATCAGGAACTAGAATTTGGGTCCATTTACTTCTTCACAGTATAAAGGAAAGAATGCTGGATTTAAGATGAGAAGACTTGAATTCAGATCCCTTGACATTTAATACTTTTGTAACCTTAGATAAGTTAAATCACACCACTAGTTCTCACTTTTCCCATCAATAAAATGAGATAATTGAGTTAAATGACCTACCTATAAAGACCCCTTTAGATAACACAGATGATGCATTGTTAGCCAATTTTATGCAAAGAATCACACAAGAATATATATTTGGTAATTTTATTGTTCAGAGTTCAAAAGTTTGGGGAATAATTTGGCTTTATAATATTGTTCTCATTCTATAAACAATGTTCCTCTTTCTTTTCTCTTCACTTCATCTATTCATAAAAGTTTTCCTTTGTTTCTTTGAAACTATTATTTGATTCCTTAAAACACAACATTATTCCATTATATGTATGTTTAGCTATTTTCTTTCTTCACGAATTCCCTCAGTTTTTAATTCTTTACCAACCAAAAAGTTCTTTTAAAATATTTTGTACTTCCACATAATTTAATTTGCTTAAAACTACATATTCCCTTAATTTATTGTCCTTTCAGTTCCCTGCTCTCCCTTCTCTCTTTTCCATCCTTTTCACCTGTTAAGTGAAATGCAATTTTGTACTCAACCATATGTGAGAATTTTTTCCTCCTTTTGATCAGTTCAGATAATACTGAAGCTCAGGGGTCCACTGCTCTTAAAACACTTTCCTTTTTATTTATATAGATGTCTACTTGTTTACCATAATTATAGAGATTATTTTCCCCACTTTTACTCTTTCCTCTTTCCCCATAGTTTTTCCTTCTTGACTTCATTACCATTCTTCTTATGGCTCCATAAATACATAAAAGAAATAATCTCAGGCCCTCTGTCTAATCAAATAGCATTTATGATCATTTGAAAGTGAAGGGTTCCTTAGAAAAAACATATACATTTTCCTAATATTAGAATGTAAACGTTTTATCTTTGTTCAATATTTTTATGATTGATCATTCAGTTTTCCTTTTTATATTTCTCAATTCTTTTTTAAACCCTCAACTACCATCTTAGAATTAATACTGTGTTTGGTTATAAGGCAGAAGAGTGGTAAGGGCTAGGCAAAGAGGATCAAATGGCTTGCCCAGGGTCACATAGCTGAGACACATGTTAGGCCAGATTTAAACCCAGAACCTACCATCTCTAGGACTCACTTTAAATTCACTGAATCTTTTAGCTGACACTACCTCTTAACTCTTTTGTTTGTACTTCAAATTTGTAAACAATTATAGCCTTACCTTCAGGAATGCTTAGAAATAATCTATTTAATTATGGTCCTTTTAAAGTATTGGAATCAGAATCATATCGCATCTTCCTTCTGAATTATTGCTTGTTTGGTACATAGCTAAAATCATATGATCATGACACACACTGGAAGATGACCATTAACTACATATCTTCACATATAGCCCTCAATTTATGATTTGAATATGAATGTTGATCAAGAGAGGTTCCATGTTACAGCCATTCATATACATTTTATCTATCCATTATTTTCTAAAGTTTAAAATTTTTCTCCATTATTATATGCTGATACAATTTTTTAGCCAACATTTATTTTTTTCAGTACAAAATTATATTCCATGATTTATTCAGACATTTGCCAATTAATGGACATCCTTTCAGTTCCAATTCTTTGCCAACACAAAGAGAGCTGCTACAAATATTTTGGTACATATAGGTTTTTTCATTTCACTGATTTCCTTGCAAAACTAGGTCTCACTGGTTCTAAGGGTATAGACACATTTATAATTCTCTGGATGAAATTATAAATTACTTTCCAAAATAGTTGGAGCAATTTATACATCCATCAACAGTATATTATTGATTTCCAGGTTAAAATAGCAGCAGAGTAGAAGCAGCTGCTTAATTTCTCCTAAACAGATAGGACTCCTCAAGAGGACAAAAAAACAAATCCAGACAAATGAAGGGACCCCACAACAGGGCACAGCATTGAAGGTACATGGGATCAGGGCATTTCCATGCTATAAGGGGGTGAAATAGCTCTCACTAAAACTCAAGCTGAGCAACCCCTTTCTGCCCATACCACCTACAGTTCCAAAGCCAGCGTACAAGAGTTAGAGCAAGTTTGGGTCATTCATTAAGTTCTTGGCAGCTACCTCGAATCACCAGGGCCTGCTCCTGAGTGTAGCAAGATTTAAGACCCAAGAGCCTAAAGAACCAGACTTCAAACACACACCTTGAGCTCAAGTGTGGACTTTGAGCACACGCACAGGCTCAGACATGGATGCAGAAGTTGAATGCTGGCATGGACCCTGGATGGGGACCAGGGCAGAAGGGTGCATGACTATGGAATCAGCATCCTGAGACTGTTAAAGGAACTTTGGACAGAGGACCAAGCAAGGGGACCACCAGGTGGCTTGACCCTGAGAACAACTTGACTTGAGACCTCAGGTGCCTAAAGAGCTCAGAATGACCCTGGGCATGAGGATAAAGCTGAGAGGGCACATGGCACTGTGACTCAGACCAAAGCTGCTCCACAGCTCTATAGGATAGGCAGAGAGCCTGTCTGCCTCACCCAGACTTCTGACTGAGAAAGAAATAATAATAATAATGGCAAGCCAGTCACAAGAACCTAAAAAGAGAAAGATCAAGAAGAAATCTTTAACACTCAACAACTTTTACACAGAAAAAAATCCAGACAACAGAGCAAACAGCAGAGGAGAAAAAACAATTAATCACATACAAACATTCCTAAAAAATGAAAATTGATCACAAGCTCTTGAAGAGTTCAAGTCTTAGATCATGAGAAAGATGGAAGAGATTTGGTGAGAGAAGTGGGAAATAGCTCAAAAGGAACTTAATAGGTTAAAAGACAGAAACTACCAATTGAGAAAGATGCTCAAAAATCAAACAAAATGGTAAGCAAATTGGAGACCAAAATTAAACAGCTGGAAAACAGGATAGAACAAATCGAAAAGGAAAATCAAAAGATTAGAGCAGAAAATCAGCCTCTAAAGACCAGAATTAGGCAAGTAGAAGCCAATGGTCTCTCAAGACAACAAGAAAAAAATAAAGAAAAGTCAAAAGACTGATGAAGAGAAGGAAACATGAAATATATCACTGAGAAATTTACAGATCAAGAAAACAGGTCAAGAAGAGACAAGTTGAGAATCATTGGTCTTCCTGAAAAAGCAGAAATGAATAGAAATTTGGACTCCATACTAAAAGAAATTATAAAACAAAACTGCCCTGAAGTTCTACAAGAGGGCAATATAGACATTGAAAGGATCTACAAATCACCCTCTACACTAAACCCTGAAAAAACAACCCCTAGGAATATAATGGCTAAATTCAAGAGCTTCCAAGAAAAAGAAAAAAAATTTACAAGAAACCAGAAAGAGACAATTCAGCTATCAATGAGCACCAATCAGGATCCCACAGGATCTGGCAACCTCCACACTAAAAGATCAAAAGGCTTGGAATATGATATTCAGAAAGACAAAAGAACTGGGTCTACAATCAAGGATCAACTACCTATTAAACCTGACTATATACTCCCAGGGAAAAGTATGGGCATTCAACAAGATAGAAGATTTCCAAGTATTTGCAGAGAAAAGACCAGGACTAAATGGAAAGTTTGATATCCAACCACAAAAACCAAGAGAAACATGAAAAGGTAAATAAGAAACATAGGGGAAAGAAAGAAAACTATTATTTTTAAATTTGACTCTTTAAGGGCTTCAATAAGATCAAGTTGCTTTTATTCCTATATGGAAATCTTATGTGTAATTTTCAAAAACTGTATTCACTATTGTGATAATTAAATTAAGTCTACACAGAGGTGAAAGCACATTCCAATTCTGGGAGGTCCTAACCCAAGTGTGCTAGAGTGAGTAACCAATCAGAATTGAGGCAGTGCCCCCTAAGCTTTCTATGAGAAATTGTCTATTGTGATTGGACATGTGAATTAGGAGTGAGGAGCAGGAAATGATGCATAAGTGACCCTTTTAAAAGGAGAAGATCCTCAGTCAGCTGGGGTCTTGTGTGGAAGACAGCATCTAGTGCGGCAGCAGGAGTGACTGGGGCTGTGACTGGGGACCTGAGGGAGCTTTGCTAGTTTGTGACCTACACTGTTCCACATTTGTAAGTTAGGCTAACTCTCTCTTTCCTTGTTGTTTCTGTAGGTTCTATCCTCAGGGAGACCTCTCTGGACTCTCTAATTGTAAAGGTCTTGTAGCTAGAAGCATTGTTTAATTAACCTTTGTGCACCAACTGCTGAGCCTCCAAATCCTTACCTGGTCTGGGCCTCTAGTCCAGGCCAGAGTTTCTCTCTCTCAATTCCCTACCTTCTACCTTCCTAAATGTAAATAAATCAATATAAAAGTCAATTTTGACTTGAGATTATTCCTTAATTGGGGAAATTTCCCCTGGAGACCACCTTTATTATATTGAACCCATAAAACCCATTTTCCTGCTTACACTATTACAGTAATTAGAAGAATAATTCATAGGGAGAGGTTGGAATACTAAATGATCTAAGATGATACAGTGGGGAATAGTAGATGGCACCAAGAGAAACTTGAATGAATAAGAAAAATAGGATATTCTATTGCACACAAAGTGGGCATGTGAAGGGGAGGGGACGAGGCAGTATAAACAATGAGGAAATAACAGTTCTCAATATGTATGCACCAAATGGCATAGCATCCGAATTCGTAAAGGAGAAACTGGCAGACCTCAAGAAGGAAATAGATAGTAAAACTATACTAGGGGAGATCTAAATATCCCTCTTTCAGATATAGATAAATCAAAAATAAACAAAAAAGAGATAAGAGAGGTGAATGAAACCATAGAAAAATTAGATTTAATAGATATGTGGAGAAAAATAAATAGGGACAAAAAGGAATACACCTTATTTTCAGTTGCACATGGTGCATTCACAAAGATTGACCATATAATATGTCATAGAAACATTGCAAACAAATGCAAAAGAACAGAAATGATAAATGTAAAGTTTTCAGATCATAATGCAATAAAAATAATAATTAGTAAGGCACATGGACAGGCATATGAAAAACTAATTGGAAATTAAATAAGATTCTCCAAAACCAGTTTAAAAAGAAATCATAAAAAATTCAATAATTTCTTTGAAGAGAATGATGATGATGAGACATCCTACCAAACTTTGTGGGATGCAGCTAAAGCACTACTAAGGGGTAAATTTATATTTTTTAGTGCAGGTATTAACAAATTAAAGAGGGCAAAGATCAATGAACTGGGCATGCAAATTTAAAAACTAAATAGGGAACAAATTAAAAATTCCCAGCTAAAGACCAAATTAGAGGTTATAAAAATTAAAGTAGAAATCAATAAAATTCCTTAAGTTCAATAAAGAACTATTGAATTAATAAATAAGACTAGAAACTGGTACTTTGAAAAAAAAAACAAACAAAATTGACAAGGCACTGGTCAATCTAATTAAAAAAAAGTAAAGAAGAAAACCAAATTATCAGTATCAAAGATGAAAAGAGAGACCTCACCTCTTTGAAAAGGGAACCAAGGGGGCAGCTGGGTAGCTCAGTGGATTGAGAGTCAGGCCTAGAAATGGTAGGTCTTAGGTTCAAATGTGGCCTCAGACACTTCCCAGCTGTGTGACCCTGGGCAAGTCACTTGACTCCCATTGCCCACCCTTACCACTCTTCCACCTATGATTCAATACACAGAAGTTAAGGGTTTAAAAAAAAAAGGAAAGGAAATCAAGGCAATCATTAAAAGCTATTTTGCCCAATTATATGGCAAAAAATATAGCAACCTAGGTGAGATGAATGAATATTTATAAAAATATAAATTGCCTAGATTAACAATAGAAGAAATAGAATAATCCCACATCAGAAAAGAAATTGAACAAGCCATCAAAGAATTCCCTAAGAAAAAATCCCCAGGACCAGATGGATTCACAAGTGAATTCTATCCAACCTTCAAAGAACAACTAATTCCAATACTGTATAAACTATTTGACATAATAAGAAAAGAAGGAATTCTACCAAACTCCTTTTATGATACAAATATGGTACTTATCCCAAAGCCAGGTAGATCAAATATAGTGAAAGAAAACTACAGCCAAATCTCCTTAATGAACATAGATGCAGAAATCTTAAACAGAATACTATCAAAAAAACTCCAGCAAGTATTCAGGAGGGTTATTCATCATGATCAGGTGAGATTCATACCAGAAATGGAAGGATGGTTCAACATAAAGAAAACCATTCATATAATTGACCATATCAACAAGGAAACCAACAAAAAACAAATGATTATCTCAATAGATGCTGAAAAAGCCTTTGACAAAATACAACATCCATTCCTATTGAAAACACGAGAAAGTATAGGAATAGAAGGACCTTTCCTAAAAATAATGAACAGTATATATCTAAAACCATCAACAAACATCATATGCAATGGGAATAAATTAGAAGCCTTCCCAATAAGATTAGTCATGAAACAAGAATGCCCATTATCACCTCTATTATTTAACATTGTACTAGAAACACCAGGAGTAGCAATTAGAGAAGAAAAAGAAATTGAAGGTATTAAAATAGGCAATGAGGAGACTAAGCTATCACTCTTGGCAGGTAATATGATGGTATACTTAAAAAATCCTAGAGAATCAACTAAAAAGCTAGTAGAAATAATCAACAACTTTATCAAAGTTGCAGGATACAAAATAAATGCACATAAATCATCTGTATTTCTATATATTTCCAACACATTAGAGCAGCAAGAGGTAGAAAGAAAAACACCATTTAAAATCACCCTAGACAATATAAAATACTTAGGAATCTATCTACCAAAACAAACACAGGAATTATATGAAAACAACTACAAAATACTTTCCAAACAATTAAAACTAAATCTAAACAATTGGAAAGCCTTTGATTGCTAATGGGTAGGATGAGCTAACATAATAAAAAATGACTATTCTACCCACATTAATTTATCTATTTAGTGCCATACCTATCAAGCTACCAAAGAACTTTTTTTTACTGAATTAGAAAAAACTATAAGAATGTTCATTTGGAAGAACAAAAGATCAAGAATATCAAGGGAAATAATGAAAAAAATGTGAAGGAAGGTGGCCTAACATTACCAGATAATAAACTATACTATAAAGCAGCAGTCATCAAAATGATATGATACTGGCTAAGAGACAGAAGGTAGGATCAGTGGAATAGACTTGGGGTAAGTGACATCAGCGAGACAGTGTATGATAAACACAAAGAGCCCAATTTTTGGAACAAAAATCCACTATTTGACAAAAACAGTTGGGAAAATTGGAAAACAATATGGGAGATATTAGGTTTAGATCAACATCTTACACCCTACATGAAGATGAATTCAGAATGGGTGAATTACTTTAAAAAAGAAGGAAACTATAAGTAAATTAAGTGAACACAGAATAGGATACTTGTCAGATCTATGGGAAAGGGAAAAATTTTAAAATCAAGCAAGTTAGAAAAAATTACAAAATGTAAAATAAATAATTTTGTTTATGTTAAATTAAAAAGGTTTTGTACAAACAAAAACAATGCAATCAAAATCAGAAGGGAAACAACAAAATTGGACAAAATCTTTATAACAAAAAATTCTGATAAAGATCTAATTACTTAAATATACAAGGAGCTAAATCAATTGTATAAAAAAATCAAGCAATTCCCCAATTGATAAACGGGCAAGGGACATGAATAGGCAATTTTCAGACAAAGAAATCAAAAGTATCAATAAGCACATGAGAAAGTGTTCTAAATCTCTAATAATTAGAGAAATGCAAATCAAAATAGCTCTGAGGTACCACTTCACACCTAGCTGATTGGCTACAATGAAAGAAGGGGAGAGTAATGAATGTTGGAGGGAATGTGGCAATATTGGGACATTAGAGCATTGCTGGTGGAGTTGTGAACTGATCCAACCATTCTGGCTGGCAATTTGGAACTATGCACAAAGAGATCTAAAAGAATGCCTGCCCTTTGAGCCAGCCATAGCATTGCTGGGTTTTTACCCCAAAAAGTTCATAAATAAAAAGACTTGTACAAAAATATTTATAGCCACACTTTTTGTGGTGACAAAAAACTGGAAAATGAGGGTATGTCCTTCAATTGGGGAATGGCTGAACAAATTGTGGTATATGCTGGTGATGGAATACTATTGCGCTCAAAGGAATAATAAAACTGGAGAAATTCCATGTGAACTGGAATGACCTCCAGGAATTGATGCAGAGTGAAAGGAGCGGAACCAGAAGAATATTGTACAGAGAGACTGATATACTGTGGTAAAATCGAATGTAATGGACTTCTGTACTAGCAGCATTGTAATGACCCAGGGTAACCTGAAGGGATTTATGGAAAAGAACACTACCCACATTCAGAGGAAGAACTACAGAAGTGGAAACACAGCAGAAAAACAACCCCTTGAAGACATGAGTAGTCATTATTGGGGATGTAGACTTGAAAGGACCACACCAATGCAACTATCAATAATATGTAAATAAGTCTTGATTGAAGGCACATGTTAAAACCAGTGTTAATGTGCATTGGATGTGGGGGGCGGTAAAGGGGTGGTGAAGGGGAAAGTAAAAATATAAATCATGTAACCATGGAAAATTTTTCTAAAAAAATAAAATATTTAAATCCTCCAAAAAATAAACAAACAAATGCAAGAATAAATAAATAAATAAACAAACAAACAAGCAAATAAATAAATAAATAGTTCCTCCTAAAAAAAACAAGCAGTATATTAGTGTCCCCATTTTCCCACATCCCTTTCTGGGATCTATCACTTTCGTCATTTTAACCAGTCTGGTGGGTTAGGGTTAGGGTTAGTGTTGGGTTTACATTTTTCTAATCAGTAGTGATTTAGAGCATTTATGGGCAACCTATGGCCTGCAGGCCAGATGTGGCTCCCTGAAATGTTCTATGAGGCCCCATGACATTATTCCTAATCTGACAAATAGAATGAGTAGGGTACAATACAATGAATCTTCAAAAGAGTTGCCTTAGAAACAGACTGACAGATGAGTCTGCCCATCCATGAAAAAATAATATTTCTTCAATAATTTAGATAAGACTTCTTGTAAAACATATTTTATAATTATGTTCATGTAGTTTCTAGTTTTGTTTTGTCAGGCATACTGACAAAAGTATTTTAATCTATCTGTGGTTATTTTAAATGGATTGTCTCTTTCTATATTCCTTATAGCACTTTATCAGTAATATATAAAAATGATGATGATATATGTGTATTTATTTTATATTCTACTATTTTGAGAAACTTATTGATAACTTCACCTAACTTTTTAGCTGGATTGTGGAATTTTCTACACATACCATCTTGTAACCAGCTAAATTCATGCCCATTCTGATTCCTTCAATTTCTTTTTCTTCTCTTATTGCTATTGCTAGAATTTTTAATATTATGCTAAATAATATTGATGATAATGGTCATCTTTGTTTTACTCTTGATCTTATTGGCAAGGCTTCTAGCTTCTCCCCATTATAAATAATTGTTCATGGTTTTAAGGGGTTGCTTCATATAATTTTAAGAAAAAAATCCATTTGTACCTATGCTTTCTAGTGATTTTAATAGGAATGTGTATTGTATTTTGTCAAAGGCTTTTTCTGCATTTATTGATAAAATCATATTTTTGTATTACTTTTGTTATTGCTACCATCAATTATTTTACAGTTTTACTTTTATTAAACTCTTTCTGTAATCCCACTATGAATCCTGTTTGGTCACAATATGTTTATAATATTTTATACTATAGTCACTTAGTTATTAATTTGTTTAGAGTTTTTGCATCCATATTCATTAAAGAGATTGGTTTATAATTTTCTTTCTCTGTGTTTTCTCTTGCTGATTTAGGTATTAACCCCCTATTTGTTTCATAAAAGGAGTTTAGTAAAAGTCCTTCTTTATCTTTTATTCCAAATAATTTGTTTAATATTGGAATTAGTTGGTTCTTAAATTTTGGTAGAATTAACTTGTAAATCAATCTGGCATCAATGCTTTTTTCCTTAGGAAGTTTATTTGTGGGTTGTTCAATTTCTTTTTCTAAAATAGATTACTTTAGCTAACTATTTCTTGCTCTCATAGTAGTCAGTTTGATTGTTTTTTCTAAGTATTTTTATTTCTGTTTCATTATTATGTACATTTGCATATAATTGAGCAAAATCACTTCTAAAAATTGCTTTAATTTCATCTTCATTGGTAGCATACACACCTTTTTTATCTTTAAGATTAGTTATTTGGTTTTCTTCTCTCCTTTTTAAATTTAGATTAACCAATGATCTATTAATCTTGCCGATTTTTTCCATAAAGCCATCTCCTAGCTTTATTAATTAATTTTCAATGGTTTTCTTACATTTATTTTTATTGATATTACCTTTAACTTTTAGGATTTCTAATTTGGTATTGGAGAATTTACATATGTTCTTTTTATAGATTTTTTAATTTAATTCTTTATTTTATTAATAAAAGCACTTAGAAATATAGACTTTCCTCTAATTATTGCTTTTTGCTATATGCCAAGGTTTTGGTATGAAATATCATTATTGTCATTTTCTCTCATGAAATTATTTATTGTTTCAAATAATTTGTTCTTCATTCCACTCATTCTTTTAGATTAGGTTTAGTCTCCAATTAGTTTTTACTTTTTTCTTTTGTATATAATACTCCCTTATTACATACAACTTTATTGCATTATAACATAAGATGGTTGCTTTTAATATTTCCACTTTTCTACATTTAGGTATATTTTTGTCCTAAAAATAGTAAAACTTTGTGAAGGTGACATGTACCACTGAGAAGAAGGTAAACTAATTCTAAGTTTTAGTTCTACGTTTGAAAGGAATATTTTGAAAACAAAAATCAACATAAGACCTAGGAAAAATATTTTATATTTATTATGAATTTGAATATAACTAAGAATATTAAGAATTCAGAAAATTAAAGAAAACTTTATTAACTGAAGGAGGTTGAAATGAAGAAGAATAGGAGAATGATTTTCATGATGATGACAAAAATGTAATAACCACTTTGAATAACTTTGGAAGTTTGATGAAAAGAGTAATATATGGTGATCTAAGAAGTCTGATTTTGAAGTACGTATTCCAGCTTCATGATGGAAGGAGATAATGTTAAAGTAGTGCTTAATAAGCACCTAATTACAGATTGGGTCAGTTGGTTGTTTTGTTTTGCTTGAATATCTTTTTTTTTTCTCAAATAGAATGGGGTAATAAAAAGAAAGACTGAGAAATAAAGAAAATAAAATTAATTTGTTTAAAGAACATATGCTAACTTATGCCTTGCTGAATTTAATATATATTTAAAACTATACTGAACAAGAATATGTAGTTTCATTTAAAATAACAATTTCATGAGAATTAAAGAAAACAATTGGAGAAAGATTAGTTGCTTATGGTTAGGCTGAGCTAATATAATAAAAATGATAATCTTACCTATTTTTATTTACTCATTCTGTGTCATACCTACCAAACTACCAAAAAACTGTTTTATAGAACTAGAAAAAATAATAACAAAGTTCATCTGGAAGAACAAAAGGTTAAGAATATTAAGGGAACTAATGAAAAAAATGTGAAAGATGTTGGCCTAGCAGTATCAGATATTGAACTGCACTATAAAACATTAATACTCAAAATGACCTGGTAGTAGCTAAGAAATAGCCTGGTAGATTAATGAAATAGAAAGTGGAAAACAATATGGAAGAAATTAGGATGAGATCAACACCTCACACCATCTACCAAGATAAGCTGAAAATGGGTATATGATTTAAACATAAGGGTCAATATTATAATTAAATTAGGGGAACCTAGAATAGTTTACCTGTGAGATCTATGGAGAAGGGAAGAATTTATGACCAAACAAAGGAAAGAGAGCATTACTAGACGTAAAATGAATAAAATTGACTATTTTAAATTAAAAAGGTAATCAAAACCAATGCCACCAGATTTAGAAAGGAAATATGAAACCAGGGGTAGGGGGAGAATTTAAGAAATAGCTCTGATAAAGGTTTCATTTCTCAAATACATAAATAATTACAAAAAATGTATAAAAATCCAACTCATTCCCAATTGATAAATGGTCAAAAACATGAATAGGCAGTTTTCAGATAAAGAAATTGAAGCTAATAGTAATCATATTAAAAATGTTCTAAATCCCTCTTGATTAGGGAAATGCAAATTAAAACAAGTTTGAGCTACCACCTCACACCAATCAGATTAGCTAGTATGACAGTAATAGAAAATGATACATGGAGGGAATGTGGCAAAATTGGTACACTAATGCATTTCTAATGGAATTTTTAAATGATTCAACTATTCTGGAGGGCAATTTGGAATTATACCCAAAGGGCTATAAAAGAATGCATTCCTCTTAATCCAGTAATACCACTACTGAGTATGTACCTCAAAGAGATAACAAAAATGGTAAAGGACCTGTTTGTAGAAAAGTACTTATAGTTTCTCTTTTTGTGGTAGCAGAGATTTGAAAACTAAAGGGATATCCCTTGATTGGGGAATGGCTGAAGAAATTCTGGTGTATGATGGTGATGAAACATTATTGAATTATAAGGAATGATGAAAAGGAAGATTTCAGAAAGATCTGGAAAGACTTACATGAACTACATGACAAAGAATGAAATAAACAGAAACACAAGATCATTATACACAATAACTGCAGTATTGTGGAATGATCAAATGTGACAGACTTTGACACTAACAATAATACAATGATGCGGGACAGTTATGAGGACTTTTGAAAAGTATTCTATTGATTTCCAGAGAAAGAAATGCAAATGAAAACAGCATTCATCACCTATTTATTGTATATATTTGGGGAGGGGTTCAGTTATATAGATAATTTGCTTATAAAAATAAATAATATGAAAATATGTTTTGTGTGATAACACATGTATAATACACACTGAATTGTTTTTCAGCTAAAACTCTGATGAGGGAAGAAGGGAGGCAGAAAATATGGATCATATAACTTTTGAATACTTATGTGAAAATTAGTCATAATAACAATAAAGATAAAAAAGAAATACAGTAAATCAATTGACTAGATTAGGAAATCAACTCACATTAATTAACTAGTTAATTAATGTAATATAGGATTTTAGCATTGCTATGTTGGTTTAGGGCAAACCTGTCCATTATCCTGGATGGAATGTTGAGGAGGGCATGAGACACTTGGCAGATACCAACTGCCAGTTGAACTGAGAGTATAAAAAGCCTTGGAAACTTAGAGCTGGGTTCTTCCCTGACCTGACTTCGACCTGTCCAGTCGAAGCCCCTTACCTGGGCCCAGATGGCAGGTGGCTGGTGTAAGGGTGATGGGATTGAATAGGGGGGTGGGATTGAGAACATGGGAAATTAGGATTTAGGACCCAAAGAACTAGAGCAACACAATATTATTATTTATCCTCATGTACAAATTAGCTATTAGATCAACTCAATTTCCTAACCAGAGATCGCTTCACTCTGGCCGAGGGCTTGCCCTTAGTCTGTCTAGGCCTTCCAAGGACCTTCTATAAGCTTTAGCCAGATAAATCTCAACAACAGATTTTAGCATTTCCTAACCCTTTTACCATTGCCTTGATCCTTCCCCAGTTACCAATAAGTCCCATAGCTTTAACCAGTGAATCCTGTGGTTATTTCCCTACCATCAAAGGTTAGGAGAACAGGTAACAGACTAGAGATTCTGAGCTGTTAGGGCTGGAAGAAGCTCCATAGCTGAGGGCAGGAAGCTCTACATCCACTTCCTGCCAGACTGCCATTAGCCAATAAGAGGCTGTTTCCTCAGCAGGGTGGGGCCGGCTGCCTGATATCTTAAAGGAGCTTTGTGGCGAGCAGTGAGGTTTCACTGGGCACTCAGTTCTCAGGGTTTGGAGCGTATTTCCATAAACAAGCTTCAGGCCCAACTGAGGTTGCTCACTCCATCCTAACAACTAACACTATCTATCCTCTTGCTAGCCTGATACCAGCTCCAGGCTCCTGTTTACTTTGCTCATCATTACATTAATTACAAAATTACAAAATCTTTTTCACACAAAGTCACATCTAAATAATAGGAAACTATTAATTCCTCATGGGTAGTCAAAGCTGATATAATAAAAGAGACAATATCTAAATTAATTAATTTATTCAATGCCATGCCAATCAAACTACCAAATAATTATTTTTATAAAATTAGAAAATATCATGACAAAATTCATCTCGAAAAAAAGAAAGATCAAGAATATCAAGGGAATTAATGAGAGGCATATGCTATAATGGCAGTCATGCAACTAAATATGTGTTTTCTTGGTAGGGAAAAAACAAACAAGCAATAAATCCTCAAGACATTTCCCCCCATATTTTTCATGTATTTTAAGACTATTTAGAAAAGTTCACTCTGCAATTATATTCATTAATATAATTGCCTTTTAGCAAGTAAAGTTATTCAGGCCTTGCCAAATTTAAAACAAAAAGGTATTGGAGTTCTTAAATATAATGATAGCAATAGCTAACATTTACAGAGCATCTATTATGTGCTAGGCATTATGCTAAGCACTTTAGTTATATTATATGAATCTCGCACCAGCCTTGGAAGGTAGCTGCTATTATTATCCCCATTTTAAAGATGAGGAAATTAAGGCAAACAAGCTAAGTGACTTGCCCAGGGTTATATAGCTAGTAAATATCTTTGGCTAGATTTGAAATTAGATAGTTTTGACTCCAAGCCCAGAATGCTAACTAGCTGCCTAATAATAGCAAACATACACAAATACAGACACACACAGACTTCTCTCTATTGCTATATGTGTGTGTGTGTGTTTATGTGTTGCTCAAAGGTTTGCAAATCACTTTACATACATCATTTCCTGAGTTTTGACATAGATGCTATTATCTTCATTTAAAAAGTAACTAGGGTCAGGTAGTTAAATTATTTCGCCAGTTTCACAAAGCTTGTATTCATTTGTGGTAGTTTTTCAATTGATTCTCTAAGTATACCATCATATCATCTACAAAGAGTGACAGTTTAGTTTCCTCATTGCCTACTTTAATTCCTTCAATTTCTTTTTATTTCCTAATTGTAAATGTTAGCATTTCTAATACACATTAAATAAGAGTGGTGATAGTGAACATTCTTATTTCACTTCAGAGTTTATTGGGAAGGCTTCTAACTTATCCCCAAGCAGATATTATTTGTCAATGGCTGTATTAGTATCTAGTTATTATTATAATTTTAAGGAATGGCTCATTTATTCCTATGCTTTCTCGTGTTTTTAATAGGAATGGGTGCTGTTTCTGTCAGAGGTTTTTTTCTGCCTCTATTAATCATATGATTTTTCTTATTTTGGTTAGTGACATGGTAAATTATGTTGATAACTTTCTAATATTAAAGGAGACCTGCATTCCTGGTGTAAATCCCATCTGATCATACTGAATTATTCTTGTTATTTTGATGTAGTCTTCTTGATAGTATTTTATTATAAATTTATATCTATATTCATTAATGAAATTGGCCTAAGCTTTTTTTCCTCTGTTTTTCCTCTTCCTGACTTAGGTACCATATTTGTGTTAAAAAATAATTTGGGAGGATTCCTTCTTTGCCTATTTCCAGAAATAATTTATATAGAATTTGGATAAATTGTTCTTTAAATATTTGATATAATTCATTTAAGAATCCATCTGGCCCTAGGGATATTTTCTTAGGAAATTCATTGACTGTTCAATTTCTTTTTCTGAAATGGCATTATTTAAGTATTCTATTTCCTCTTTTGTTAATCTGGGCAGTTTATATTTTTATAATTATTCATCCATTATGCTTCGATTGCTGGTACTTTTAATAATATTTAATTTACAGGCTGATAATTGGGCCAAATAACTCCTAAAGATTGTTTTAATTTCCTCTTCCTTATTTGTGAATTCACTCTTTTCACTTTTTGATACTGATTGTTAATTTTCTCCATTCCTTTTTTAAAAATAAAATTAACAAATGCTCTATCAATTTTCTTCATGTAATCAATTCCTAACTTTATTAGTTCAATGGTTCTATTAATTTCAATTTCATTAATTTCTTATTTATTTTTGGGATTTCCAGTTTAGTCTTTAATGGAGAATTTTTAATTTATTCTTTTTCTTGTTTTTTTTAGTTGCACAACCAATTAATTGATTTGCTTTTTCTCTATTTTATTGATTTAAATGTTGAGGTATAAATTTTCTCCTATGTACTGCTCTATCTGCATCTCATAAATGTTTATATGTTTTTCCCTCATTGTCATTCTCCTTACTGAAGTTATTTTTTCTATACTCTTTTTTTGACAAAGTCATTTTTAAACATTACATAATTTCATTTCCATTTTCTTTTATTTTTCTTTTCATGGACTCTTACTGATTATAATTTTCATTGCATTGTGATCTGAAAACAATGCGCTTATTATTCCTGTTTTTCTCCATTTTGTGAAATATGTTTGTCATGATACATGGTCAGTTTTTGTACACTACTGAAAAGAAGGCTTTTTTCTTTCTATTCCCATTCAGTTTTCTCCAGATATTTATTACTTCTAAGTTGTTTAAAATTTCATTTACTTCCTTTACTTCTTTCTTGTTTTTTTAGGGGGGAGTTCAATATATCTAGACCCAAAAGGGGGGAATCTGAGGTCCCCCAACTTGTATAGTTCTAATATCTATTTTCCCTTGTAGCTTATTTAATTCTTTCTTTAAAAATTTGGAACATATACCACTTGGTGTGTATATGTTTAGTATTTATATTAGTTCATTATCAATAGTACCTATTAGGAAGAAGCAATTTTCTTTCTTATCTCTTTTAATCAGATTTATTTTTGCTTTATCTTTGTCTGAGATCATGATTACTACTGCTGTTTCTTTTTACTTCACATGATGGAATAAATTCTGTTTCAGTCTGTTACCTTTATTCTGTGTTCACCACCCTGTCTCAATTGTGTTTCTTCTAAAGAACATACCATATCATTCTAGTTTTTAATCCCCTCTGCTATCTAATTTTGTTTTATGGGTGATTTCATCCCATTTACATTCACAATTATGATTTTCATCCATGTATTCATCTTTTGATCCTATTCATTCTTCTTTCACTCTGTTACTCCTCCCATGTGTTTTGCTTTTAATCACCACCACCTCTTTCCTCCATTCTATTCTACCTTCCCCCATCTTATTTTCTATGGTTGTTATTCATTCTCTGAACTAATTATGATGAAAGTAAAGGTTTTAGCATTGCTCATCAACATCCTCATTCTCCCCAACATTATAATTTTTATGCTTCTTCATGTGAGATAATTTACTCCATTCCACCTCTCCCATTTTCTTTTAGTTCAATCATCTTTTTCACTCCTTGATTTTTTTGCATATATATAATTCTACACAGCTTATTCCCTCACCCTCTGTCTATGTATATTCCTTCTAGCTGCTTTAATACTAATAAAAAATAAGAATTTCAAATAGCATCTTTCTACATTGGAGCATATATATTTTGCCCTTAATGAAGTCCTTACATTTTTTTCTTTCTTATTTATGTTTTTTTCTTTTGGTTGTTGGGTTAAAACATCAAATTTTTTATTTAGGACTAGTTTTTTCATCAATAATACTTGGACAAGACTTCTAGGGTAGAGCCAAGATGGCAGAGTAATCCAGAGAAGCTCTGTGCCAGCATGAGAATTCTTTCCAAACAAGATTAAAATATCACCACAAAATGAATACAGGAATAAAAGAACCAACAGAGAGAGAGACAGAGTGAAACAACTTTCAAGAAAAGAAAAACCCAAAAGGTAGGCAAAGAACATCTGGGACACTGGGGAGAGAGGAGAGAAGAACTAGCAGGAAGTTATAGCAAGTAGTGAAGAGCAAGCCAAGAGCAAGCCACTCACCCCCACCCCACATCTGCTCTCTAAGTTTCAGAACGTAAGACAAAGCCAACATCCAGACCATGAAATCCTATTTAGGCAAATATTGGTGCAAGCCAATCCATACTCCTTGAAATTTAAAACCTGTGAAGAAGTCCAAAGCCACACCCCAGAGAATTCCCATCTATGCTTGGGATATGAACATAGTTCATATTTTGGGAGGGGCTGATAATAATAAGTACCAAGTACTGATCTTTTTGTCTAAAGCTCAAGTGGGGCTTCAAGACAGGACAATCAAGGGTATTCCTGATTGGATCAAGTACACTGTGAGAACAAAAACTTGAGCCTAAGCCTGGGGCTAGAATATGATCAGCCCTTGACCTGATCAAGATCAGAGTGAGATCAAAAGCTTACAACTAAGCCTGAGGCAAGTCTTTAAGCTATCAGCATCTTAAGGATCAATTGAAACATCAGGGTGAGAGGACTCTCAGAGCTCTCAGCCCACAGACCATCACATCATCCCAAAAGCCTACCTATATTTAGATAGGAAAAATGAGCAAAAAAACCTCCATCTAACTAAAGAATTTTTGTGGAGATGAAGGTACAGACATAGAAGGGAACAATGAAAGCAAAGGAAAATATGGAGTGGACACAAATTCAGGAAGAACTCAAAAAGACTTCAAAAACCAATTAAGAGAGGTAGAGGAAAAGTGGGAAAGAGAAATGAAAGTGATGTAAGAAGAAATGAAAGCAATGCAAGGAGAAGGGAAAGTGATGCAAGAAGAAAGGAAAGTGATGCAAAAAAGAAATGGACCAATGGAAAAAGGAGAAACAAAAACTGACAGAGGAAGATCAGGTCTTAAAAATCAGAACTGACCATCTAGAAATGAATGATTTCATAAGAAAACAAGAAACAATAATACAGAATCAAAGGAATGAAAAAAAAAACAGAGGAAAACAAGAAATATCTTATTGAAAAAACAATTGACCTGGAAAATAGATCCAGGAGAGAAAATTTGAGAATTATTGGCCTACCTGAAAGCCAAGATCAAGAATAAACCTTGGCTATCATATTACAAGAAATTATCAAAGATAACTGCCCAGAGATTCTCAAAGAAGAAAAAAAAAACTGGAAATGGAAAGAATTCACAGATTGCCTCCAGAAATAAATCCTCAAATGGCAACTCCCAGGAATGTAATAGCTAAATTCAATAACCATAATGCTAAGGAGAAAGTTCTTCAAAGAGCCAGTGAAACCTTTCATTCAAATACCATGGAACTACAATCAGGATCACAAAGGACCTAGTGGTATCTACATTAAAGGACTGAAAGTCATGAAATATGATATTTAGGAAGGCAAAAGATTTAGGTTTACAACTGAGAATCACATATTTAGCAAAAGTGAATATATTCTTTCAGGGGGGGAAAGGACATTCAAAAGGATAGATTTCAAAGCATTCCTGAGGAATAAGTACACCTAAACAAAAAATATGAAATCCAAATATGAGACATAAGAGAAGCTCAAAAAGGTAAGTAAGAAAGAGAAAATTTAAGGGACTCATTAAGGTCAAAATGTTTATATATCTAAATGGAAAGAGGAGAGTTGTACTTCTCATAAATTAATCTTAATAGTAGAGAAGATAGAAGGAATTTACCCAGAAAGAAGATGGATAAATAAGCTGATTATGATGATGTGATATATCTGATAATATAAGATGATATGATAAATATGTAAATGTAATGGCATGAAATAATATGCATGTATGATATGTATTCATATGAATAATATGTAAAAACATTCAAGGGGTTAAGGAGAGAGTAGCACTGAGAGAAAAGGGAAGGGAGAGATAGAATGGGGTAAATTATATAACAGAAAGAAGTGTGAAAAATCATTATAGGGAAGGGAGAATAAAGGTGGTTATGGGCAATGCTTAAACTTTACTCTCATCTTAACTGGCTCAGAATGGGGAAAACAAGTATACTCAGTGGGGTATAGAACTCTATCTTATCGTACAGAGAAGTAGAAGGGGAATAAGAAAAGGGGAAGAGAAGGTAATTAAAGGGAGGGGAAAGTGGGGGATGCCAAAAAGCATAATACTGGTAAGGAGGAATAGAGTGAAAGAGAATAGAGAAGGAACTAAAAGGGATAATATGATGGAGGGCAATACACAGTTAGTAATCATAATGCTAAATGTGAATGGGATGAACTCACTCATAAAACAAAAGCTGATAGTAGAAAGGATTAAAAACCAAAATCCCACTAAATGTTGTTTACAAGAAACACATTTGAGGTAGGAAGACACACACAGATTCCAAGTAAAAGGATGGAATAGAATTTATTATGCATCATCTAAAGTTTAAAAAAAACAGCAGTAGCAATCATGATACCAGACATAGCTAAAGTAGAGATTGATCTGATTAAAAGAAATAAAAGAATTTTTAAAAGTTACTTTCTGATAAAGGATATTATAAACAATGAAGTAATATGATTATTAAACATCAATCCACAAAACGGTATAACATCTAGATTTCTAAAGGAAAAATTGAAGGTGCTCAGAAGGGAAATAGATAGTAAGACCATACTAGTTGGGGATCTCAGACTTCCCCTTTCAGAACTAGATAAATTCAACAAAAATAAATAAGAAAGTAGTAAGGGAAAAGTAAATAAGAAAGTAGTAAGTAGTAATTAAGTATTAGAAAAATTAAAGTTAATAGATGTCTAGAGAAAATTGAACAGGGATAAAAATGAATATACCTTCATGTATTAGGGCACAGAAATATTGCAAACCCCTGTCCAATAGCCAACAAGCAATTCCACTGGGTTTTACCTGTGTCACTGATCAAGACGTGTTTCCATATTATTAATATTCACATTAGGGTGATCACTTAGAGAATCATTCCCAAACATATCCCCCCATTGGCAAATGTGATAAAGTAGACATATTTTTTCTGTGTTTCTACTCCCATAGTTATTTCTCTGAATGTGAATAGCATTCTTTCTCATAAGTCTCTCGGAATTGTCCAGGATCATTGCATTGCTCCTACTAGAAAAGTCTATTACATTCAATTGTGCCACAACATATCTGTCTCTGTGTATAAGGTTAACCTGGTTCTGCTTCTTTCACTCTGCATCAATTCCTGGAGGTCATTCCAGTTCACATGGAATGCCTCCAGTTCATTATTCCTTTGAGCCCAATAGTATTCCATCACCAACAGATACAACAATTTGTTCAGTCATTCCTCAATCAAAGGTCATCCCCTCATTTACCAATTTTTTGCCACCACAAAGAGCACAGCTATAAATATTTTTGAACAAGTCTTTTTCCTTATTATCTCTTTGGTGTATAAAACCAGCAGTGGGATGGGTAGATCAAAAGGCAGACAGTCTTTTAAAGCCCTCTGGGTATAGTTCCAAATTGCCATCCAGAAGGTTTGGATCGATTCACAACTCCACCAGAAATGCATCAATGTCCCAATTTTGCCACATCCCCTCCAACATTTATTACTTTCCTTTACAATCATTTTAGCCAATCTGCTAGGTGTGAGGTGGTACCTCAGAGTTGTTTTGATTTGCATTTCTCTAATTATAAGAGACTTAGAACACTTTCTCATGTGCATATTGATAAGTTTGATTTTTCATCTGAAAATTGCCTATTCATGTCCCTTGTCCATTTTTCAGGTGGGGAATGGCTTGCTTTTTTCTAGGATTGATTTAGCTCCTTATACATTTGAGTAATTAGACCTTTGTCAAAGGTTTTGTTATAAAGATTGTTTCCCAATTTGTTACTTTTCTTCTAATTTCAATTACATTGGTTTTGCTTATACAAAACTTTTCTAATTTAATGTATTCAAAATTGTTTTCTTTTATATTTTGTAATATTTTCTAACTTTTGCTTGGTCTTAAAATTTTTCTTTCCCATACATTTGACAGGTAAACTATTAGGTTCACCTAATTTACTAAGAGTTTCCTTCTTTATATTCAGGTCATTCACCCATCCTGAATTTATCTTGGTGTAAGGTTTGAGATGTTGATCTAAACCTAATCTCTCCCATACTGTTTTCTAATTTTCCCAGCACTTTTCATCAAATATTATATCTTTGTCCCAAAAGCTGGGCTCTTTGTGTTTATCATACACTATCTTGCTGAGGTCATTTATTCCAAGTCTATTCCATTGATTCTCTTTTCTGTCTCTTAGCCAATACCAAATTGTTTTGATTAGCCCTGCTTTATAGTACAGTTTAAGATCTGGTACTGCTAGGTCCCCCTCCACAATTTTTTTCATTATTTCCCTTGATATTCTTGATTTTGTGTTCTTCCAAATGAATTTTATTATAGTTTTTTTCCTAATCCAGTAAAAAAACTTTCTTGGTAGTTTGATAGGTATGGCACCAAATAGGTAAATTAATTTGTACAGGATTGTCATTTTTATTATGTTAGCTCATGCTACCCATGAGCAATTAATGTTTTTTCCAATAGTTTAGATCTAGTTTTAATTGTTTGGAAAGTGTTTTGTAGTTGTGTTCCTATAATTCCTCTTTTTGTCTTGGCAGATATATTCCTATGTGTTTTAAATTGTCTAAGATCATTTTATATGGAATTTCTCTTTCTAACTCTCACTGCAGAGATGTGTTGGAAATATATAGAAATGGTGATGATTTATGTTGGTTTATTTTTTATCCTGCAATTTTGCTAAAGTTGTTGATTATTTCCACTAGTTTTTTAGTTGATTCTATAGTATTCTTTAAGTAGACCATTATATCATCTTCAAAGACTGATAGCTTGGTTTCCCCATTGCCTATTTTAATACCTTCAATTTATTTTTCCTTCTCTAATTGCTAATGCTAGTGTTTCTAGTACAATATTAAATAATAGAAGTAAAAATGTGCCTCCTTGCTTCACTCCTGATCTTACAGGGAAGGCTTCTAATTTATTTATATTGCAGATGATGCTTGCTGATGGTTTTTAATACATACTGTTTATTATATTTAGTAATTATTATTATTATTATTATTATTATTATTATTATTATTATTATTATTATTATTATTATTATTATTCCTATTGACTCCCAGAGGAGCATAGGGCCGCAACCATCTCACGCCAATGGACTCTGTTCTGGGTAACTTCCCCCAACTGGACATCTCACGCCAACGGACTCTGTTCTGGGCAACTTCCACCAACTGGGCATATCCTTGCCAGGTCTGTTTTGGCCTTCCGATTTTTCTCCTCCCTGGTGGGTTCCATATTTTTTTTCATAGCATCCTGACTGATGGGATACTGAATTGTTCTTTCCCAGAGTCTGGTATTAGAGATCTTTTCAGGCCATCTGATGTTCAAGATTTGACATAGGCCTGGAGTTTGTTGGCTTTTGCCAGCACGCATCGTGGACTCTGTTGGAGAGCAATCTTCCAAACTAGGCGATCATTGGTTTTGTTGGTTTAATGAGGTTGCAGTTTCTATAGCAAGTGAGATTTTTACAGGGTGAGGTTGCTAGCCTCGCGCCCATCCCTCCTCCTTTTTCAGCCAGGCTTGGGACCGTCCTTGGCAGAGTTAATAAAGGCCCTTCTATTCCTATACTTTCTAGTGTTTTCAATAGGAATGAAAATGTCAAAGCCCTTTTCTGCATCTATTGAGATAATCATGTGATTTTTGCTAGTTTGGTTGTTGATATGGTCAATTATTAATTGTTTACTTGTTTAGCAAGCCACCCAAGATGTCAGAATAAGAGGAAGCAGTACAATCAATTTCTACACAAGTGCTCCAATAACAAATTTAGATCAAAATACGAGTGAGAAATCAAACAAGTACTTGTAAATCAAATCAATGCCAATAAGATTAGAAGGGAAACAAGAAATTGGGGAAAATTTTAAACAAATTTCTCTTATAAAGGTCTCATTTCTCATTTATATAAAGGACTAAATCAAATTTATATGAATCCAAGTCATACCCCAAATGATAAATAGTTAAAGGATATCAGTAAGCAGTTGTCAGATAAAGAAATCCAAGCTGTCAAGAATCATATTAAAAAAATATTCTAAACCTCCCTTGATTAGATAAATGCAAATTAAAGCAACTCTAATGTACCACCTCTTACCTATCAGATTGACCAATATTATAGTAAAGGGAAATGATAAATTTTGGAGTGGATTTGGCAAAATTGGGACACTAAATCATTGCTGATGGAGTTGTGAACTTATCCAACCATTCTGGAGGGTAATTTGGAATTATGCCCAAAGGACTTTAAAAGAATGCATAACTTTTAATCTAGCAATAACACTACTAGGTCTATGTCAAAAAGATCTTTAAAGAATGGATAAGGACATGTTGGTATAAAAATATTTTTAGCTGTGCTTTTTTTGGTTTCAAAGATTTGGAAATTTAAGGGATGTCCCTCAATTGGGGAATGGCTGTATAGGATGATGATGGAATACTCTTGTACTATAAGGAATGATGAAAAGGATGACTTCAGAAAAAAGTGGAAAGACCTATGGGAACTGAGGAAGAGTGAAATGAGCAGAATCAGGAGAACATAATACTCAGTTTCTGAAATATTATGCAACAATTTAATGTCATAGTCTTTCTTATTAACAGCAATACAGTGATATAGGACAATACTGTGGGAACTAGGAAAAAAAGAATGATATCCACTTCCAGTGAGAGGACTGTTAGAGTAAGAATATAGTTGTAAACATGATTTATCACTAGTTTATTTGGGTATATGATTTGGGTTTTTGGTTTTATAAGATTATTCTCTAACAAATGTTAGTAATATGGAAATATGTTTTGCATGAAAATACATGTGTAACCTTGGTTTAATTTCCTATAAACTCTGAGGGTATTGGGTTAGGGAGGGAAGAACAGAGGGAGACAACATGAATCCTCTAATATTGGAACACTTATGTAGAAATGTGTTATTAAAATAAAATAAAGACATAAAAATACATCATTAAATCAATTTTGAACTTGAAATACTTTTCCTAAAAATGTAATTAATATTTTAGGGAAACTGCATACCTTTTATGCCTTGCATATAAATATTTCATATTATTCTCTTCATACTGCTTTGTTTCTTGTTGGGCATCTTTGGCATTATATTAGCTTATTTTACTATTTTTTTTTTATTTTTTAGACATTTTTCAGAGACCCTTTCTTAGACACACTAGGAGACATTATGATACTGAGTTTTTGACCCAGGCCTCTTTGGATGATCCACTTGAACAGTTTTCCTAAAGGAGATACAAAGTCTAAAACCTGCTTTGGAAGATTCTGAATTGTGATTTTTGTGCATTATATCTATGTAGAGTACATTCTAAAGTTCCCCACATGTTGCATTGAAATAGGGCTGAGTTCAAGATCAGATCTGTGTGTAACTGTACTATAGACCTATTTCAGAGCTCTGAGTGATGAGTCCTAGATTCTTTTGGAGACTCCTCACTGTTTCCCAGATCTTGAGGTTGCACAATCATATTTGGGTTCAGGAGGTGCCATTCCAGTTCAAAACTCTGGCCTCTAAGTTTACATTCCTGGGACAAAGACATCTCCTGGACCAAGGAATATGTCTGAAAACTAAGCTGAGTTAGCCTAGCATAGATTTCTGGACACCCTTCTGACTAATCCTTTGCTACTTACTTGGCCTTAGGACTGAATCTGTTATCCTAATTAACTCATGTTATTCTGCTGTTCTTTTTTTACATGTGGGTAGATAAGATTTATTATTGGAATCGAAAGATAGTCCACTATATTTTCTCATTTGATTTCTCATTCATTATTATGATCTAAGTTTGTAGTTGGAACACTTGTGTAGAACTTGATTGTACTGCTTCCTCTTATTCTGACATCTTGGGTGGCTTGTTAAACAAGTAAACAATTAATAAATATGTGCTAGTCAACTAACTTGCTGCAACACTATAGTGAATGAACTAGCATTTATTAATTTCCTTGTATGTATCAGCCATTGTAGCATAACTATAATTTGTACTCAAATTTGATAAAATATAATATTTGGATGATTCCACATATTTTCTGTGTTTTCAGTTTTATTTTTAAAACTGGTCAGAGTTGTTTAAGAATTAATATTTTGATTAATTAATGAAAGACTGACTATTCTGGGTCAATTAAGTGGGAATATATTAAAACTGTACCATTCATAGATTGGAGTAGAAGTGGTACTACCACAAATGTGTAAGCAGAGTAGTTTCCATTTGTCTTTTGATATTCCTAAAATCCAAAGTTCTTTCTCAGAAAGTAGAAAGGAAAATAGAAAAAAAATAAGAATTCTAAACCCATTAGGGGAGGTTACCTTGATCCAGCCTCACCTCCCAGGATTGAGTAGATAGAGTGTAATTTCACTATATTAAATATTATTTCAAGGACTAGTAATATGAATGAAACTCCAATCTCAAGATTTACTACCAAAAAGAAACTCTGGCATACAGCAACATCTGTTTCCATGTTCTAATATTCCTAGTGAATCAGAGTGATTAAAGTATAATTTTGTGGGTTTCTTTAATAGATATAGCTCTTATTCCTATATCACTTGATGCTGAGGATATAAAGGTGCATGACATTGAATAGACTTCTAGTCCCAAAGTTAGGAAGAACTAAATTTAAATTGTACCATGTTTTCTTATCATCTTTGAGACCCTATGGGGAAAATCACTGAAATCTTAATGCCTCATGAAATACAGAAAATGCAAGTGTACATATACATAAATTTCAATTATTACATTTGTGGTTAATATTGCTTCATTTTCTCCTCACATGCTCATTTGGTTTTCGAATCAGACAGTATAGTGCAGATTAAAGTGTCATCTTTATTTTAATGAAGATATCATAGTCCTTATTTTATATTATTTAAAATGATAAAAATAATTTCATATCCTCTCTCACCCCTAGTAGTTTTCACAAATCTAGAGAGGAAAAAAATAATTAATTATGGACTTTAAATCATTTATTTTTCTTCCATAGAGAAAAAAGAGTTAGGGTGGAAAATTCTGAGTCATAAAGACAATGCCTCATTTTCTGTTTCAATACCATAATATAGACAATGCCAAAGGAAACTTAGTAAAATATATTCTTAGTTTATTGTCACTGAGCATTAGTTTCTCTAAGCAATTTTACTTGTAAATCCATCATGGTATTAAATAATAAATGCATTTTTGTTTTTAAATGTGCAAATTTAATAGATGCTCATGATTGTGAAAATTTTCTGTCCTCTGTCTGTGGAGATGATGTTATAGTCTACCTACCATCAATCAAAGATATACCTTTGAGATGTTGCTCCTCTCATTAGTAGTTGGGATTGAATCTATCCAATTATTCCACAGTATAACACCCCAAAGGATTATGCATTGTAACATATTTCACAAGTAATCATCCGCATACTGCTTGACAAGGTACAATGCAATCATCCATTTCTCTAGGATTCCCTTACACTTTTGGAAAGTTCTAATAATTAGGGATCCTTCCATGAAATCAAGCTTAAATTACCTTCTTTGAAAACCCCACTCTTTGCTTCTGATCCTCTTCTCTTAGCTAAACATCCCAATTTCCTTCAGTAATACCTCATCTGTTATGCAGTCAATGCCCTTCAAAATCCTGGTTGCCCTCCTCTTGATATTTTCCAATTCTTCAGTATCATTCATAAAATGAATTCCAGAAGTGAATATAATGCATCAGATGAGGTCTGATGAGGTCAGTGTGCAGTTGGGCGGACACCTAGAAATTATGCATCTCAATGCAGCAAGACTGCATTACCTTCTTTGGATATAATATTATACTGATGAAAAATTGAATTTGCTGGACATTAAAATTCCTAGACTTTTTTCTATAAAATAACAGCTATATAATCATGCTCTTCCCTTCTCACCTTGATGGTGATTTTATTTACTCAAGTAAAAATTTCACATTTAATCTTTCTTGAATCTTCAGGACTGTCAAACATATTTTGGACCATGAATCCTTCTAAACATTATGTCATTTGTAAATTTGATGAGCATACCATCTATGTCATTATCCAAGTCATTAATAACATATTTTAGACCATAAATATCCCAACCCAAATCCCTTGAGATTATTAGAGACTTTTGATCCACTTGAAATTGAACCACCAAAAATTAATATTTGATTCTACTGATCTAATCATTTCTAAATCCATCTTTTTGTTTAATGTCTACTCCATATATCACTAATATCTCAAAAAATACTGTGGTTTTTCTGCATTTAATTATGAAGTTCTTCTGCATTAATATATAGTCAGTTTGTGTGTGTGTGTGTGTGTGTGTGTGCGCGCGCGCGCGCTCACACACACATAGGTGCCATGCAGTACTGGGAAGAAAAACTATATTCTATTTGAATCCCTTTTAATTTTCTCAAAAGGTCTATTACATATAACTTTTTTAAAAATTTGCTTCACCTCCTTAACTTCTTGTTTATATTTTATTAGATTTATCTAGTTCTGAGAGGGAAAAGTAGAGGTTCCCCCACTAATATAGTTTTACTCTTTTCCCCTGTATCTCATTTAACTTATCCTTTAAAATTTTGGTATCCTATACCAATTGGTGCTTATATATTTAGTATTGATATCACCTCATTGCCTGTGGTACATTTTAGTAAGATAAAATTTTCTTCTTTATCTCATTTAATTAGAGCTATTTTTATTTTTTTCTTTGTCTGGGATTATGCTTGCTACTTCTATTCCTTTTTCTTTTTTTTCTAACTTCAGGGGAAGCATAATATATTCTCCTCCAGGTTTTACCTTTACTCTGTGTGTCTCTCTGTTTCAAATGTATTTATCATAAACAGTATATTACAGAATTCTGGTTTTAAAACTTTCTGCAATCTACTTACTTTTAATGAATGAAGTCATTGCATTCTATTTATAATTGTGATAATTAACTGTATATTTTCCTCCATCCTATCTTTTCTCTTCCTCCTTTCACCTCATCCCTCTTAAGTGTTTTACTTCAGACAACTGTTCTCCAATTCTGTCATCTCAATATTATTCAAATTATTTCGGTAAATAGCTGAAGAAGGCATCCTACAAACTCCTTTTACAACATAAATAAGGTACTAATATCTAAAGTAGGGAAGAGTAAAAACAAAGAAGGAATTCTATGGATAAATCTCATTAATGAAAATTGATGTTAATTTTTTTTAATAAAATAGTAGGAAGAAGATTACAGCTATATCTCAGAAATATCATACACTATAACAAGGTGGGATTTATACCAGAAATGTAGAGCAGTTTCAGTATTAGAAAAAACATCAATATCAGTACTCCATGAATAAGAAAATCAACAGAAATAATATGATTATCTCAATAGATACAGAAAAAAACTTTTGACAAAATATAAAATCTAATCCTATTAAAAACTCTAGAGATCATGGGAATTATGGAGCTGTCCTTAAAATAATAAATACTATATATCTAAAACCATCAATAATTATTATCTATAATATTAATAAAGCAAATGCATTCCCAGTAATATCAGGAGTGAAGCAGGGATGCCCATTATCACTACTATTATTCAATATTATACTAAAGTACTAGCTATAGTATAAGAGTCTATAATGGAATTATAGGAATTAGAATAGGCAATGAAATAACAACAAAAAAAATTCCTCTTTGATGACAATATGATGATATACATAAAGAATCCTAAAGATTCAACTAAAAATAAATAGTTGAAATATTTAAGTTTTAGAAAAGTTGCAGGATATAAAATAAATCCATCTAAATCATCAGCATTTATTTATATTACCAAAAAAATCCCAGTAACAAAAGACAGAAAAAGAAATTCCATGTGAAATAACTGTAGATAATATATTGTACTTTGGTGTCTACCTGCCAATACAAACTCAGGAACTATATCAATACAATTACAAAACATTTTTCATAAAAATAAAGTCAGATTTAAACAATTGGAAAAATATTAATTTCTCAGCAGCTTGCTAAACCAATATAATTAAAAGACAATCTTACTAAAATAAGTCTATTTATTCACTGCCATAGGAATCAAATTGTCCACAATTATTTTCACAGTTAGAAAAAATAATAACAAAATTCATCTCAATGAACAAAAGATAACAAATTTCAAGAAAATCAATGAAAATATAGTGCAAAAGAAAGTAGCTTAGGTGTGCCACCTCTCAAACTATACTACAAAGTTGTAATCATTGAAACAATCTAGTACTGGCTAAGAAACAGAGATCAGTGGAACATATGAGCTATGTCGTAGCAAATGACCATAGTTATGCAGTATTTGATGAACTGAAACATCCAAGTTTTTTGTAGAAGAATCAGTATTTGACAAAAATTCCTGGGAATACTGGTAAAAATTTATGGTAGAGACTGAATATAGACCTACATCACATCTTATACCGATATGGTCAAAATGGATACATGATTTAGACATGAATGGTACTAATATTAGCAAGTTACAGGAGAATAGCATAGCCTACCTATTAATTTTATGTGGTCAGGGAAGAATTTATAGCCAAGCAGAAGATGAAAAACATAAGAATATCTCAATAGATAAAAAATTCCTTTGATAAAATATTACATCTATTCCTATTAAGAAAAAAAAACTAGCAAGATTAAGAATTAATGGAGCATTCCTTACAATAATAAATATGTATCTTAAACCATTAGCAAGCATTATATGTAATAAAATAGATATCTTCCCACTAATATCTGGGATGAAGCAAGGGTACCCATTATCACCACCAATAAAATTATATGTAAAACTGATAATTTTGATTATATTAATTTGAAAAGGTTTTCCATATACAAAACCAATAAAATTAAGATTAACCGATAAGGAGAATGCTGGTAGAAAAAAACATTTACAGCACGTGTCTCTGAAAAGGTCTTATTTCTCAATTATATAGAGAACTGAGACAAATTTATTAGAATAGAAATCAGTTTCCAATTAATAAATGGCCAAAGGATGTGAATAGGCAGTTTTGGGATGAAAAAATCAAGGCTATATATAATCACTTGAAAAAATGTTCTGAATCTCTCTTAATTAGAGAAATGTAAATTAAAACAGTTCTGAGTTACCACCTCACATCTATCATTTTGGCTAATATGACCTAAAAGGAAAATGATAAATGCTGGAAGAGATGTTGGAAAATTGGGACACTAATCCATTAGAGAAAGAGTTGCATGTGTACTGATTCACTCATTCTGGAGAATGATTTAGCACTATCTCCAAAGACCTTTAAAACTGTGCATTCCATTTGGTCCAGCAATACCACTTCTCAATTTATGTTCCAAAAAAAAATTAAAGAGGAAAAAGCCCCTATTTATGCAAAAAATTATAGTAACTCTTTTGGTAGTGGCATAAAATTGGAAACTGAGAGGAATAATTGAATAAATTGTGCTATATAATTGTAATGAAATACTAATATGCTAAATGTAGTGATGATAAGAATGATTTGAGAAAAACTTGGAAAGGTCTACATGAACTGATGCAAAGTGAAGTGAGCAGAACCAGTAGAACACAAGTATTGGCAATATTATATGATGAATATTTATTAATGACTTAGATATTCTTAGCAATACAGTGTTTCAAGAAAATACTCAAGGACTCATCCACAATCAAAAGAAAGATTCTGAATGCATACTGAGACATACTATATATTTACTTTATTTTTCACTTTTGTCTTTTTCAAGTTCTCTTTCACAACACATCTGATATGGAAAGATGTTAGGATTTGGAGGAAGGGAGAGGTAGAATTTGATTCAAACATTTAAAAAAAGGTTAAAATATTGTTTTTATGTAACTGAGAAAAAATAAATATGAAAAATCACATGCAATATTTTAATTAAACATTGTATAAAATTAGTTCAAGTATATCAATATCCTTCCCATTATCTATCTACCTTCTCAATATCTCCCATTATGTACAGCAAAGAATCCTATTAAAATGGATTTGTCATTGGTAATGATCTATTCCAGAAGAATCCATTTTCACTTTTTGTAATTACTGCTTTTCTAGCTATTTGTTTGCCACTTTTTAAACTATCCATTGTATAATTTCCCCAAACACAATTGAATCACACACATATTCTATTCCCTTATTTTTGTCCTCTTTTTTGAAAATCAGGAGAACCTTTGATAATTTAATAGTACCTCTTCTATTTTCCACAAACATCAAAATATCATCTAAAATGGCTAATCAATCACATCTGTCAATTCTTTCAGTACAATGATGAGATTCGTCTGAGAAACATAAACTGAACTTAAAGAAACAGAGGTGTTATCTAATTATTTTCTCATTTATCTAATCAATGAATTTCTTATTAGTCATTTAAAAATTTATCTTCTCTTGTACCAAGGAAACTCCTTTGAAAATAATCAGAAGCAGAATAAAAATTCTGTAGTTATTCCTCTTCTGTGATGTTAAGTATTATTTATTCTTGCCGATCAAAGGGCTTATCCCTTTTTAATTTTTTTCCAATACAGTTTAAAAAATCTTTGATTGTCCTTAGCATCCTTTAACAATCAGGTTATTATGATCTTTAACAACCATGACACTGCTTTTGTAGAGTAGTACCATGATTTTATATTTATTCTCCAATTCATGAATTTTCTTCAATCTTCACTGATTGAACATTTCTTTTAAAATCTGAATCTGTTGGTGAGTTCCATTTATATCCACAAAGGTCTCATCAAAATTCAGTTTTCCTCCTTATCAGAATTGTTTCCCTTTGAATAAAATTTCATTTCTGACCACATAACATCCCTCCTGGATTGACCTCTTTATATTATTTTATACTCCATGGCATTATGTCAATTTTCCATCTGAACTCATTGAAGTCTGTTTTCCATATATGTCAGACTATATCTACATTTTCTCCCCTTTATTTCATACTCTATAATTGTCATAATTTTGCAAAAGGCTGCCGACATTTTTATCCCAATAAAGTTTTTCCCTGTTGGAATCAAATCAAGAGTAGAATTTTGCCTAATTGTAGTAGCTCTTTTACTTGTTAAAGAAGAAAAGTGTCATTAAGTCAAGTGAAAAAATTATGAGCTACTCTGATTTTGGTTGAAAGGGTTATCTAGCTGTGGCTGTATAACTGAAACCTCAAAATATTAATACACATTCCCTCTGCACCTTGACCATTTTCTATTTCCCTAACACTTAATTTATTTTCTATATAGGCCCAGTTTATTTGTAATATACATTCCCTTGACAAAATCATTTCTGATTGATCTTCATTGACATTTATTTACATGCTTTACCTCATAATTTTCCCCTTCTTTTTCTTAAATTTTCTCATGCAAGTATTCTTTCTTAATATTGACTGCTACCTTGATGCTTCTTCCTCCCCAAATCTCTCCTGTTTGCTTTGAATAAAGCATATTCAAACAGAACCATATTGTGTGTATCCCATAAAGCACCAGTGATACCTAAAACATCAAATTTGTTTGCATTGAGAACTCTAGTTCTTTTAAAAAATATTTTAGTTCTCCTTCCTCTTTCTCATTCTCTCACCCATTTAGAAGGCAAGAAAATCAAATCTAATTGAAAAGTAATAGATAAATTCTCATCCTAACTATGCCCACATAGCAATGCCATACACAAAATAAAGAAAATGAAAGAAAGAGAAGAAAATATATTTTCTTGTGAAATGAATCCATTACCTCTCCACCTGAATGTGGACAGATAGCTTTTATCTTGAATCTGAATTTTTGGTTGGTCATTGTTTGATTAAACTTACTCTTTCAAATTTAATTATCTTCACAATATTGCTATTATTTAATCTTGGTTCTGTTCACTTCACTATGCATCAGTTCATACAAGTGTTCCTATTGTTTCTGAAATTCACTGTCTTATTCTTACAGCACAATAATACTCCATAACATTCACATACTATTAATTATTTATTCATCCTAGAATTGATAGACATTTTCTAGTTTCTCATTTTTGCCACTACAGAGTGAATAATTTTTGGGGAGTAGTTCCAGGATGGTTATTGAACATCTTCATGAACAGTCCATTAGAGTATCTATTGTCTTACATACCATAGCACTTGTAACTTTCCTTTTTAAATCATAATAGGTAATCTGAAAGGTGTGAAATAGTACCTCCGAAATGTCTTAATTTGAATTTTTGAATTATTAGTGATTTACAGAATTTTTTCCTTAAAATTATTGATGGCTTACATTACTTCCTCTGAAAACTACTTTTCATAGTCTTTGATCATTTATGAGTTGTAGAATGACTCCAGTTCTTATTAATTTAAAATATCTCTGCCTCTCTTAGAACTCATTAGAGAAATTTGCTGCAAAGGTTTTCTCTCATTTTCCTGCTTTTCTAGTTCTTATTTTTTGCCCAAACTTTAGATGTTTGTTTATACAAACATAATGTTGTTAAGTTTCATAAATGTCTTCTTTACTTGTGTAATCAATAGCATTTAAGTGCCTGTAGAAAGGAGTAAGAAGTATTGTGTCAAATATAAAACAAAACGAAAATAAAAACACAACACCATGTCTGCATTATAGAGAGAAACATATATAGAAAAATTATTTCCTCTCATATTACAGAATCTCAATATCCACAACAGTCAAGTAGAGTCTTCATTTATATTTCATCTTGCCTGATCATAGATAAATAAAATTTTCCAACTAAAAAAGCATACATTCTCCAGTATCTTCAACTTTTGAGAAATCAAAAAGGATAATTTTTAGAAGAGTGAATATCAAGTATTTCTATAAATTTAATATATTCATGAAAAAGAATGGCATTTACACAGCCATCATGCAGAAGTTTTTCCCCCATTTTTTATCAGTAAATGGCCATTCTAAGAGAAATTCATGGATCATTACCTACATTTCCAACTCAATTAAAAGTTGTTTCTTTTCAGTCTTAAAATGTTGTATCTTTGGGTAGACTATAAAATAGTATATGATACTTGCTTAGCAATTCAAATTACATTACTCTACTCTTAAGAAAGATACTAGGTTATTTTTGGTTTTATAAGTAGATTGAAAGTGATTTGGTTTGCTTTTATTTTTGCCTTACTTTTGTATAGTCATTGGAGGAAATTATATGATTTTCAAGTGGATAATTCTTTTTTCATTGTAAAGCTCAATAATCATCAAAGTATTTCCATCACCTTTGAATTCTTACTGCCTCTACAATTTTAAGTACTTTCCTGAAATACTTATGACTCTATTCTCTTGATACCTTTTTGAAACTCTTTCATTAGCTTTAACAAAGAATAATTTACACAATCACTAGCAGTTTAAAAAAAATACTTAGATTGGTTAAAATAATTGAGTTACATAAAGGATAGAGGCATGTTTCATTTGTTACTCAAATGCCCTGTGGGATATTGAGGTCCTCAAGGATCTTTGTATCACCACAAGTAATTCTCAGAGGGAAGATGGCTATTCAGTCTGTAAATATCTTTTAATACCTCTTGAAGTGAGGATTGTAATCCTCAACTGGACCTCCTTTAAAAACTCTTCTGTCTTGCCGCTACTGGAAAGGAAAAATGGAAGTCGTCCAATATAAGACTACTCTGGCCACAGTAAACACATTTTATGTAGTCTTCTCTATTGTTTTAGAAATACCTTCAAATAATGGAAGGTTTTCAGTGGCCATATCAGTATCTGTGGCTAACTTAAAATCCAGGCAATATATCCTTGAGAAGAAGAAGTAGGAGAAACCTTTTTCTGATCTTAAAGGTAAGGGTCAATTAGAAGGAAGGAAAAAAGTCAGTTTTGAAATGCCTATCTCCTGGAAGTTCCTTAACTCTAGTTAATTTTCATTCTTTCCTCTCTACTCCCTAGGTGAAGGACCACCTCCAAATCAACCTAGGTACTTTTTACCAATAGACAAATGGTATTCCCTCTCCCAATCATTGCCAGTTAAAACATGAGGAGGGTGTCATATAGTCACTCCCATATATATTGTTTTGCAACTTCCTCCACTGTTTCTCTGTATTGCCTACTTCCATTTGAGATAAGAGGAAGGGGGAAAGCTTGAGAGAAGTTAATTTCTACAAGCTCCTTTTAGTCTTATTTCAGTATTTATCACCTCATTCATAAGGACTCCACCTATGCTGTTCCCCCAGAGGATGGATGGATTACATAGCAACAACCAACATTCCTCCCTTTACCTAAATCACAACCTCTGTGGCTTCAAAACCCAAAACGAATATCCTTGGCAATTTCAACTGAGTCAGACCTTCCGTTCCTGGCAACATTGTTTCTGGCCTTAACTGGGAGACGCCTGCATACCACCCCCTTACCAAGAAAGCCATGACTTGCATGCAATGAGTGTAACCAGACATTAAAAAGCAGCCAGGACGACACCACGCATGTGTTAATCTGCGCTGCAGCAGCGTGCATCACTTCCACTTTGACCTCAGAGTTAATCTGCATTCAGGCAGCAGCTCCAGTCATTTTCTTTTCATTTATTTTATTTCCTTTTTTTTTTTTTGAGCTGATGGATTTGGACAGTGATGCGTGAGTGTGTGTGTGTGGGGGGGCAGGTGTATGTGTGAATGTGTCTGAGCGTTGTTCTCTCCCTTAACTACATCTATGTGCTTTCCCCACCCCCACCTCTTACTCTTTTTCTCTACTCTCTATTATATTTTTCTCCAAGATTTTGGGAGCTGCTGCCTGAGCTGGCGCTTTGATTGTATCTGCAAGGGTTTATGCTGTTGATCTTATTTCTTCACTCTGAATATTAATTACCGCGGGTGGAAGCAATGTATTTTCCCACTGACGGGACCTGGTAGGGGAGGGCGGTGGTGGGGGAGCCACTACATAATAAAAAGCATACTAATAACAATAATAAAGGAGAGACCCATCCGCATCCGAGAGGAAAGGAGGAGTAAAACACCAAACGATGAGTTTTCCAGTTGCAAGGAGAATGGGAAGCCGGGTACTCTTGTCTCCTGCATTTTCTCTGAAAATGATGGTGTGGGTTCTGCTCCTACTCGCTCTCCACCCGGGGTAAGATACGTTTCTTTCGGGCTTGTGTTGCAGGGGAGGAAGGTGGGAGTCGATAAAGAGAGAGAAATATAGTTTGTAAAGGAAACTATACTCGGGATATAAGGGTTTGGAGGTTGTAGGTTGTGGGGTGTGTGTGTGTGTGTGTGTGTGTGTGTGTGTGTGTGTGTGTGTGTGTTTGGAGAGGGGGAGGGGTGGTCTGCAGTTTTCCTCTGTAATATTAGGGTTGGGGGAGGGGCGGTATGCGACCACTGTGTAAGGGATAATGTAGGGGATTGCAGAATGTTTTTCTCATTATTACAGCTGGATTTGAGGTTAAGTAGATTTATACGCGTCTGAATTTTGAAGCCACGGAAAGGTTTGGGTGGGGGTCTGTGGAGGAAGTCAGTGTTCAAGGACTAGAAGCATTAAAGGATATGGAAGTGAAACCTAATCCTGACCTCCAACGAATTTCCTTAACCTCTCTAAGTAAATTCTACTTCTCTTTGGGGCAAGCATTGGGACCCTTTTCATCCCTTATAACCATTTCCTACTGAGCGAAAGCCGTCAGCACCAGGGACAGCAGCAAGTCACTGGGCCAAAACCAGCTCTGTAAATTAGCCTTTCTTTTCTAACTGTTGTGGGCATGGAGTAGGGGAGGAAGCTAGTCGCCAAGAGAAAACTGCAGTAGTTGGCCGGCCATACTGATACCTCTTATTGCAATATGAGGTTGAAATCCCAGTTCATGTTCAGTCTGATATGGGACAGGTTAAAAGTAAAACTGATTGGTTGAATGCAAGCATCTTTTGGGAAGAGTGAGTTCTGCCGCAGTATTAAAGAATATGCTGGAGTTGGCATATGTTCCAACAGAATTGTATAATATACTTTGAACTTATTACTATTTGTATGCATTAAAGTGAGGAAAAATAGGAACTGATGGAATATTTGTGGTGTGGGGAATGGCAAATTCTATATTCTGAAAAGATCCCCCCCCCACCCATTTATACGTCAACTATCAGTAGCAGCTGAAAAGTCTACTCATTAACATCTAAACTACTCTCTCAGCAGGACCTCAGTAACCTCTTATTGTTAGGCCAGTGGCTCAATTTTCCATTTCTGGCCCTTTCTCAATATTGTCATGCCCTAATCTTTCTTGGTTTTAGAAAGAAGAACTGGCTAGAGAAAGCAAGGGTCCTAAGGCTAGGCCCAAGCTTTTCCTAGGAGGGAAGGATTGTACAGTAAGAGTAAGTTGTAAGAAATGCTGGGAAGGGTGATGGAAAAGAATGACATTATCCATAAAGAACTAGCTTCTTTTGTTGACCCCCTTACATGTCTCTTGGAAGACAATGGAAAGTGCCAAACTATAGTAAGAATGGAGAGCCTTGTAAAGCAAGGATATGATTTCCCAGGAATACCAGGCAGAAATCTCACCTGTTTATCTATACCAGTTTCCCCCTCTTAACTACAAAAACAAAGTGCATTCATTTAGGTTCTTAGAGTAAGAGTCTGGTTCATTTTAAAGAATAAGATTTGTTTGCCTTTGATAAACCTTTTGCACAATGGAAAACTGTACTTTTTTTTGACATAGCAAGTTATGGTTTCTAGGTTACCATTTCTGGTACCTGTAGAATCATTTTTGTTACCTTTTCTGCAGTCTTTGGAGGGGGACCATTCAAATTTCTTTCAGTTAGATCTCTCCAATTGTCTGTTTTTAACCACTGTGTGTATCCATTTGTGTGTGTGTGTGTGTGTGTGTGTGTGTGTGTGTGTGTGTGTGTGCATGTAGTGGGACTGTGTTGATCCATCAGTGGCAATAAAAGTAATTGTGATATACTATATATGTGTGTGTGTGTATGTGTGTGTCTTCTTATTTTCCTTTTCTACTCCCTCCCCCATATTCTCAAATACAATAGAAAACCTGATGGTCTTTTATTTTTTACTTCCAGAAAGTGCTAAAAAACTTTTAAAAATTTATTATTACAAAATATAAATGTCAATGAATACTCTTATTATATTGAGTTTTTATTGACTTTACTTTTGTAGAGTACAAAATTAGTCTGTTTCATATAGGTGTGGTGAAAAAAGCCTCCTTTTATTCCTAAATAATCATAGTTGTTAACATGTATATAAGATGTCATTTGAAATTTCTGTGCCTGACAATGTGGCCATAAATGAATGAATTTTTCCCACTTCTGAGTGTTTATTTTGTTAAAGAGAAAAAAGAAGTCAGGATGTAGCAATATAGATTAATAAATTAATTAATAAAACTAGCAAGCAGTCAGCACTTAAGAGATTTCATTTTGGAGGGATTCTTAGAGAAAAATAAAATTATGATTGTAAAATAATAAACTATTATGACATTTGTAAGACTATGAACCAGAGTAAATTAGATTCCATATATTGGTTGTTTTGGTTTTGTGTAAACACAAACTAAGAGAATTATATAATTGGAGTGAAAAACATAGCTGACACCTCCTTGAACGGTTGGACAGGAAATGACTAAATCCAAAATTACCCAGATTTGCATTTCTGATTTACATTGAAGTTTTAGGACTTCAAGAAACTAATTTGAAAACATGTTGAATGTTCATTTACAGTTACATTAGAAATGTGTCATTTAAATAACCACAGATAATCTCTTAATTAACAATGCCTATTTTTTATGTGAAAAAGGAGAGAGAGAGAGAGAGAGAGAGAGAGAGAGAGAGAGAGAGAGAGAGAGAGAGAGAGAGACAACATAGAAGATAGATAGGAATTTAGAGATAGATAGAGAGGAAAGACAGAGAGAACTTAGATCAATGAGTCCAAATCTCTAATTTTATAGGAACAAATACAAAAGGTTAAAACTCATCCTTTATAAGCTTCAAAGCTATGCAATTAAATTCCCTCCCCGTCTTTTTCCTGCCTACCAGCCCTTGATCTAAAGAAACTGATATCTCCATTCACTCTAGAAATTTTCTTATATACAATGGATTATTTTTAAAATCTAATGAGAATCAAAAGGATTCTATACTTGATTAAAATTATTTTAAAAATCATGTCAAAATTACTCATTATATTTTGAAAAAATAATCTCTTCTAATTTTATTATAACATAACTTATATTCTTAGGAAAATATTTGAAACCCCCCAAAATGTACTATTTACATTTTGTAATTATCCATCACTTCAGAATTAAGTAAATATAACAGCCATGTACTAATATTTTATGTGGATTTTAACATTTTCTTTCATTTTTGCAGTTATGAGCAAAATGAAACTTTGTTGCTGCTTAATTTATAATGGTTGACTGATTAAACTAACTTTCTAATATTAATATAATTAATTTAAAATCCTCTATTATTTAGGAAATAAAATATATAAAACCTATATAAACTGAAATTTCTGATTAACTGACAAATATCAAGATAAAAGTTGAAAGCTTCAGTCTATCAACTCTGAAGCTAGTTAATTTCACAGGGTAAAAATGCTTTATTTATTTAGTGGACTTTTTATATTTCATTCAAATGATGTGCTTCATAGTCATATATATGCTATTGTATAATAATTTAAAGGGAAGAATATATAGAAGCTAATGGACAATTAAATGGCACTTAAAATGTGCATTGTAATCTCACATATATTTATTTGCTCTAGACTGAAGACTTGCACTAAAAGTTGGTCAGTCAGGTTACTAGCATTTATTGTTTATTATGTGTCAGAAATGTTAATCATTTAGGAGACAAGAAAGGCCAAATCATGGTCCTAAAAGAGGCAAGAATATGCAAAATATTGTACATTTGAGATGTATAAAAATTTTCCAGAGGAAAATTTAACTTGTTGAAATTTCTGTGATGTTATGTTCCACCCCAAAACATATAAAAACTGAATTCCAGAAAACTTCTCTCACTGAGCATAATGTCATATCCCTGTAATCACTGCTACTAGGAATAATGAGGTTGGTGGACAGCTTGAGATAAGAATTTCTGAGCTATAGTAGGGTTAAAATTATTCAGATATGCAATTTATCTGGCACCAATATGATGAACCTCAGCTGTGTTGGTGGTGGTGGGGAATGAAATAGACTGCCTAAGGATAGACAGAGCCTTTCAGGTCAGAAACAAAACAGATTAATGTTTCCATGGTGATCTGCAGTGGGATTGGTCCAATAAGTGGCCAATGAACTTCCAGTCTGACCAAAAATGTGAAATGATCTCAATCAATCATTTAATTAAAATCAAAATCTCCTATCCCCTGTCATCTATTCTCTCCCTAATATTACTCTTCCATTGCTTATTCTTGAGAAAACATATGCATAAAAGAAAAGGAAGTCTAATTTACTGTCTTTTTAAAATTAATGGATATTTCAGCTCTAAATTCTGTTATTTGAAATGTTATGATCTTAGGTCTATGATCATACTCCATGTAGCTGAATTGTTTTCAGACTCTTCCAAAACAAGTTGTTTTTTTTTCCCATATTTATTCTCTATGGTGTGAAGAATGGAATAGCCAAGAATTGTGAAAAGAGATTTGATTGGAGGGAACACAATGTTTGATCAAAATTTTATAAATCAAATATTTCAGAAATCATGTGTTGCTGAAGTTTGGGTCTATTTATCATTTCAATGAAACTAGATTTCTCATTTATGGTATTGCAAGAAAGGAATTACATCTTGAACTGTGCAGAGTATAAATGACTTCCTAAACTTGTCCATTGCATAGTTTCAAGATAAAAATTCCAAATTGCTCTTAAATTTTGAAATCAACTTACATTTCTTATTTCATTTGATCCTTACACCTATAAAATGTTTCATTTTTCCAGTAGACTGTCAGCATCTTTTGGGTAGACGTAATTTAAAATTTTGTCTGTCAATGATAATTGAATTTAATTATTTCTAACCTGGTGAAATAATGATAGCAGATGAAGAGAAAATATATAGCTGTGACATTAAAGTGACTTATCCAAATTTAGTCAGAGAATTAATAATAATGTCTCAGTCCACTAGACCAGGATGTAAAACTCAAATAAAGATGAATTTATACAACCATATTAAACCTTAATAACTATGTGTTATTGTATTGTTATTTATTTTTATTTTCCCAAATTGCATTTTAATCTGTTTCTGATGTGGTAAATTGACTTCTCAGCAATATGCAATGTTGCTTTAGGAAAAAGACATTCCAGAGTAGTCTCTATGTTCCGTTTTATGATCAAAGACTCATAATTTAGGGGCTTTGCATAAAGTATTTCACTTTCTTTTCATATATGCCTATTGTATGCCTTTTTTTCAAAGTTAAAGTCTGAATTGTACCTAGTGTTCTTTTGCTACTAAGCAAAAGTGACAGGTTGAATTCCTATTTCTTGTCATTGTTTTTAACAAAAAAGGCAACAAAAAAGTCCCTTTGTATCTAAAAAAGTTTTTTCAAAAATATTTTTTCTTACACAAATTTATACAGTCTAAGTCAAGTAATGAAAAGTGGTTCAAATAATTATGGTTTTTATAAATAAGCAAGTATATAATGTATTATCTGTCTATAAAATAAAGAAAATTTTCCATTCTTTCCTGAAAATTATGTAGATGGGTCAAATTTACTCGATTATTACTTACTCAACAATTATTTTACAAAAAGAAGGTTTTAAATAAATGAGGTAATTACAAAGAGAATTCAAGAAAAAGTTATATTCTTGCCTTAAATATCTTGGTATTTAAAGTAAAAGTCTTTTGCCTGTAAGTAATTGCTTCATTCTTCCAGGCACAGTAAAAGAATCCAATAGATTGAATAGCAAAGCTATCATATTTTACATAATACATTATCTGAAATTCTTTAATGTTTTGATGATAACAGTACCTATAGTCTGCATGATATTTTGGATTTTTCAAAATCAATTTTCCTACTTTGAGAACTGTAATTTTATGGTACTTGTATTTTCATTTTACAGGTGAAGAAATTGATCCTCAGATGTTTAATTTGCTTATCATTGAAGAGCTAGTGTATAATAGAACCATTACCAGAACACACACAATAACATATACACATATATGCATGTTTATGCATGTTTATATACACAAAATATCGTGTGTATGTAGATTGTTGCTTCATTCCTAATTCCATTTTATTTCAATATTTTTTCTATGATGATAACCAAACAGCTTATAAGTGGCTCTCTCCTTAATTCTAATAATACTTTAAAATAATTTAAAATAGCTTATCCATTGAATTTTGAATGCAATTTGCTCAAAGCTTCTTCCATTTCATAAGAAAATTTGCTAATCACATTTTCCCCAACAGTTCTGAGAGCAAATACATTTTTTTAAAAAAGTGACAAAATCTCTAAGTTTCACATGCTAGTAGAATATGAGAGAAATGAAATTTCTTAGAATTACATGAATTATTATACTATTATAATAAAGGAATTCATATGTTTATAATTGTATATTATTATAAACATTATGCTATAACTATGTATGGTTAAAGCACTATACAAATGCTAAATAACTACTTCTGACATATTTTCCACCCATCTATAAGGAACCATATGAATTCCAAATTGCATAGTTATGCTTAACAGGGGTTACAATAAGGAGAAATCTTTTATAATTATTGAAACATATAAATGACACTTTTGTAGGAATGGTTAGCGGCAGAGAGAAACACAAATTTTCTGTTTATATTAACTCAATTAAATTTACTATTATGAATCGGAGCCTTACTCTGGCCTAAGAATATGAATATTTCACTTAATTTATCTTCTTTATTTATATCTTTGCATATCATTTATTAAAATACAAAATGGAAAATGAGAAGTTGACACCAATTCAGCTTTATTTTTGTTTGTATTTAAGTGGAATTTCCCCTGCTCTCTAAATTAGATAGGTCTCTTCAGGAGTACTTAATGTATAACCAGATATTTCAGATTAGATTACTTTACAACTGAAAGTTGGGCTTGTTTCAATTCTATGAACGACAGTGACATTGAGATTTTGGCCACTCAGGAAATCTGATGCTTTCCTGACAACTCACTGGTTGAAAATGAAATGTGATGGACGGTTATAGAAACACACATATCCTTCGAATATGGGTGTCTAAATTGATATTCACTCTGACCTGTAATTCACTGATTTTGTGTGGGCAGTCTTAGTGTCACCATGTTAATTTGAGACCATTGGATCTTCAGATGTTTATTTGTTTTATCACCTAAGCAGAACATAGTTTAAGACTTCAAGTGTCAGAATTATATATTAACAAAAGATATCTCTTTTTTATTGCCTAAGGGAAGGGCTAAATATTTTTAGTAGGTACTAAAAACAATGAGAGAGATGTTAAGGATTACCAATTGAAGTAGATTACAGATTTTTTTCTTTACTAGTTGAAAAGGGAATTTTATTTTTAAATGATGTAGTTTAAGCAGTTTATGTTACAATAATTGAAGGGAAAACATTTAAAAAGTGGTGCATATGTGCAGAAAATTTCTGGCATATCTTTGAGTTTGGAATAATGCTTTGGCTTCTGAATTGGAATATAGGCAAAGTAGGGCAGCAGCTAAGTGGGTCAGTGGATTGAAAGCTAGACCTAGAGATGGGAGGTCCTAGGTTCAAATATGGCCTCAGACACTTCCCAGCTGTGTGACCCTGGGCAAGTCACTTAACCCCCATTGCCTAGCCCTTACCACTCTTCTGCCTTAGAACCAATACACAATATTGATTCTAGGATGGAAGGTAAGGGTTTAAAAAATTTTTAAAAAGTAGATAGATGAAGGTGACAATATTAATTTATTTGAGGAGAATAGGAAGGTTGAATACAGAAAGAGGATAAAAGAAAAATTAGGGAACTTCAGAGTCTTTTGTCCTCTCTGATCCTAAACATTTTTAAGTTCTCTTTATTACATAAAAATTTTAAATAAAATATATGAAAGTGATATAGCCTAGTAAATAAGATTTTGAATCAGAAATCATGAACAGACTGAGAAGGTCAGAATCATCCTATTTTAGTAGACATTTTATTTATTTACGCTTTTGAGTCAAAAGAGACTTAATTTCCCTAGAGTTACTGGAAGTCATTATGTTATTGAGGAAAGAAGACCTGAGTACTAGTCTGACATTCTATTGAAACCTAGCCATGTTAGCTTTCAAGTCACTTCACTGATTAGGTTTTCTTTTCTCTGTCTATAAAATTAGTAGATTGAACTAAATTCTGATGCCTAAAATTTTCTTCAATTTTCACATTCTATAAACTAATATATGCTGAAAACAGAAAAAAACAATATCATGAAAAACTAAGGAAATGTGAGCTTCTCAATATCTTTCAAGCCCCTTTTCACATCTTTTAAAACTGATTCCTATCAGGGAAGAAAATATTTACATATGAAAAAGTGTTAAGTATACCTGTAATTGAATTATAATAATTAGACGCTGTCCATCAACAATTGAAAAATTAATAGTTTGTTACTATAGAAATAATTTTCTTCTCAACTTAACTGTTTAAAATTAATTATTATTGAATTAATCATGGTTACTATAGTCAAGGCATTTTGCTAGGAATTGGATATAAGTGAAAATAACCCCTTTCTTTAAAGAACTTACATTCAAGTAATTCTTTTCCCATTCTTTTATCTACAAGTTATTTCTGAAATCTGGCTTTCCTATGATAATAGCCCTCCCAGACACTCTTTCTAGTATTATATGCACTTTTGCTTATTTTCCTCTGCTCAGTGGTTAAGGCAGGGGAACAAAAAATATTCTTTTCTCCCCATTACCACTCCCAGTTTGCCTCTCCCCTTCACTCAATAGCCTCTCCTCATTTAAGGTTCATGCTACTCGGATCTACCATCCAACCAAAATCCTGGTTGCTATTGTCTACAAACTGCCAGATCATTCCTTTTCTTTCTTTAGTAGGTTTGCTGCCCGGCTAACAATTTTTCTCTCCTCCTCAACTTCTACCATCATACTAGGGAATTTCATATATATATATATATATATGCATATATATATATATATATATATCTTGATTTATTTGTTTGTTTGTTTCTTTGTTTGTTTATTCTCCTTCAAATATTCTAACCATTCAGTTCCTCAAACTGCTCAACTCCTATGACATAGTCCTCCAGACCATATCAGTCACACAAACACAAATGGTTATATTCTCAATCTTGCCATCATCTTTAAATGTACCACTTTCATGCTCAAAAATTCTGAAAACTTATTCTACCATAATCAATTGGTTTTTTAACTCATTTGCTTTACCTTAAATAACTATTCTTCATCCATGTTGTGACTTACAATCCCCTGATCCCTTGATTCTCTCCCATACCATTTCACCTGTACTAGTCATTTTCTTTTTCTCCTAATCTTGATTCTTGGTGAACAAATTCAGTGGAATACTGTCCTACTCTAATAAATCCATAACCTCACTTATATCAATGATTACCCCTAGTCAAACCTCAAATTTGGATCCCTCCCACCATTTATAACTTTCTTGTCTATACACATGCTACAGAGGGATGTTCAAGAAATTGATCAAACTATTCCAATTGAGTCCATTATAAAAATTTGTATTATATAAGCTCAACTGAAACCTCACTTATACTAATCAATCTTGTAATACCTTCCTTATCATTCACTCTCCCATTTCCTACTACCTATAAATATACCCATGTCACTCCATCCTGAAAAAAATCCTTCACTTTCTCCAACCATCCCTGATGTCTTCCTATTTCTCTTCTGCCCTTTGAAGCAAAATCCTTTCAAAAGGTTATCTCTAATAGAAACCTCCACTTTCTTTCATCTCATTACTTTCTTAGTCCCTTCCAATGTGGCTTCTGACCTTTTTATTCCATCAAGACTTCTGCCTCCAAAGTTAACAGTGATCTCTCATTTTAAAAAAAAATTATTTAGAATATTTTTCCATGGTTACATGATTCATGATTTTTCCCATCCCTCCCCACTTCCGGAGCTGAGAAGAAATTCCACTGGGTTATATATGTATCATTTTTCAAAACCTATTTCCATGTTATTCTTATTTGCAATAGAGTAAATTTTTAACACCAAAACCCCAATCACGTCCCCATTGAACCACATGTTCAGTGATCTCTTATTGCCAAATCAAATGGCCTTTTCTTAATCCTTATGATCCTTGACTTCATTTCAGACTTTGACACTCTTGATCACTTTCTCCTCCTTGACAATCTCTTCTCTCTAAGTCACTGGGACACCACTATTTTCTAATTTACCTTCAACCTATTTGACTACTCCTTTTCCTTCTCCTTGGTTGGATAATGCTCCAGATCATGCTCTCTTAACAATAGATGTCTCCCAGAGTTCTTTCCTAAATCCTTTCTATTTTTACTCTTCCCTTTTTCTTTACTTGATTATTTTATAAGCTCTCATAGATTTAATTACCATAAATATGCTAATAATTCTCAAATCTAACTTTTGTCCCCAATTTCTTGTCTGATTTCTAGTCTCGAATCTTTAAATTATTTTCAGACTTGTTCTGGATATCCAGTAGTCATCTTAAAATCAATAAATCCCAAACAGAATCCATTATCTTTTTGTCCCTAAATTGTCCCTCCTATTTTCCTTCCCTGTTATATCATCTTCTCAGTCACTCACACTTGCAAACCACAAGTCATCCTAAATTCCTAAAAATATTACATTCCACATATCCAAACTTTTACAAAGGCCTATTGATTTTACAACATCTCTCTAATATTCCTCTTCTCTCTTCTGACACTATCTCCACTCTAGTGCAGGTTCTCAATGGCTTATACCTGGATTATTGCAGTGGCATATGGGTGTAGCTATCTGGCCTGTGTCATCCCACTACAATCGAATCTTCGTTCAGTCACTAAAATGATTTCCTTAAAACACAAGTCAGATTATGTGAACCTCCATCCTCACTACTAGATAATCCTTAGTGGTTTCCTATGGTCTCCCCTGGTGTAGTGAATACAAATGCTCTGTTTTGGCATTCAAAGTCTTTCATAAATTATTCCCCTCTTACCATTCTAATCTGCTTATATCCTATATCTCAACATGTACTCTTTAAACAAGTGACACTGGCTTTCTGGCTATTTCATGAACAAAACATTACATTTCTTAGATTGACATGTTTTCTCTAGATGTCCCTCATGTCTGGAATGCTCTCCCTACTCCACTCACACTACTGATTTCCCTGATATTCTGTAAGGCCCAATTAGATTTCTATGTTCTACATGAAGCCTTCCTATATACTTCCAATTTCTAGTGCTTTCCTTTTTTAATTATTGTGTATTTTTTCCTGTACATGACTTGTTTTGTATATATTTGTTTGTATGTTGTACAAAAATACAGGGATTACCTTTTGCCTCTTTTTACATTTCTAGCTCTTACAGTACTTGGCACATAGTAGGAGTTAATAAATATTTTTTAAATGAATGAAAAAAATTGATGCAAATTAGTGACCCAACATAATAAAAGGAGGGAAATAGCACTTTATAAAGACAGGGAAGGAAGGAAGAAAAGGTTTTTTATAAGATGCTCAAGGTTTAGAAGAATCTTGAAGACTAACAAAATGTGGACATAAGAAGATGTATCCTAAGAATGAAAAGATAGCCAGTGTAAGCGTATATGAGTTAGAAATGGAATACTAAATTCTATAAAGGCAGGACAGTTTGGATGAAATATAGAATTGCATAAGTGGAGTAGCGTGAAATAAGTCATGGAAAGTCAATGGGGCCAGATTGGGAGAGGCTTTAAATGATCTACCCTTTCCTAGAGACCACAGAGATCATTGAAGATTTTTGATACAGGAGTAACACAGTTAAAACTGACTTAAGATTATTATGACAGCTATGTGAACGTTTAGTTGGAAAATAGAAACAATTTCAGCAGGAATCACAATTGATACATAATAGTAGTATTGGAATTAAATGATAAAGTTTTTAATTAGGGCAATAACTGTGAGAGTGAAAGAAGTTGAGAGATGTTATCTGTGTAAAATTAACAAAATTGGTACCTGATTAAATATAGGAGAGGAGGTAAAGAGTAGGCTCAAATATTATTGCTCTTGGATACCTTTTCTAGCTTAAAACTATACTTTTTGAAATAGAAAAATACATGTATTCTAGTTTTACTTACTGTTGTGTTCTGAAAGATTGTAGGTACTTTCCTTATAATATTTTTATTGCCTATGTGACATATTGAGTATGACATCTAGGGCTTTTTGAAACATCAGTAGAAAGGATAGAGTGGTGACTAAGCCCACTTTTCCAGAAATAGCTGTCTTATATGAGGAATGTATGAAACATAGAGACATAAACAAATCACATTTAGTTCCAATCCCCTTCTAAATGGGCCTGAAACAAACTGAAGCAAACATTAATATCCACAGCAGGAAGGCATCAGTTAACCAACCCATACAAAAGTATTTGTTCTCTTCCTTCACTCCATTTACTTGAGTCTGTTGAGTTCTCACTATAAATCTACATATGTCCAAATGCAAAAGCATTGTAATATCATTAACAGTGGTAATGGTTTTTGTCATAGTTTTACATTATTTGGTGAATCAATTAGCAGTTATTAGGCACATACTCAATGTTATTCAGATTTGCTAGGTATAGAAAAGAGAAAGAAATAGTTCTTTCTCATAAAGAGCTTACATTCTATAAAAGAGAAAGCTTATACCTAGATATCTGTAGAAAAAAATTAGTACTCTTGAGACTTTTGATTTTATTATGAATGTGAGATTCCTTTCTCCTGGAACAAATCATAGCTCCTCTATGATATAGTAGATAGTCTCAATGAGTTGCCATAGACTAAAAATCATTCCTCAATGGCCAAACTTTTGCTAAGAAACCTTTCTGAAAATGAAGATATAAGGACAGCCAACTGTTTGATTATACCCAAAGGATTTACAAACTTGTAGGACTTAGGAGAGTCTAATCCCTGCTAGAATAGCCTTCTAGAAACTGTGATCACTTTTTTGAGACATTACCAAAATCTTTAATGCATTTTACATTTAAATACTTTATTATTATTATCCTTAGTTGTTATTATTTCATTTTTCACTATTGTTTTCTCTGCATATTGGAAGTGATAAAATTACTTGCAAAACAGCTTCCCCTATTCTTCCATAATAGTACTATGTTCAGATTGCCTCATTTAGAAACAAAAAGACAAAATAAGGATGGTTTCACATAAACATTTTATCTGGTCAGAAAAATAGGAAAGCAGCACCTATACAACTGCAGAAGGGAAATTGATTGACTTAATCCATACTCCTTATCCCAGTTTCCCCCCATGGAACTTCTTGATCAGTATAAATATGGCCAGATGAATCAAGCTTCATCACAATTCAATATTCACATGACTTTTTTGAAAAATGTGTTTACAAAGTCAAAATAAAAATCTTGTTAAAGGTAGCTTTATTGATCACTGATTTTTCCCTTTTCCATTTTGGAAGCAATCTCTTAGGCTTCTTCCCCCCTTACCCAAAATTGCAAGGCAGAGGAAAACACTTTATAACTTATAAAGATAATAAAATAAATTGATGGAAAGGATTCATCAGTCTGTATTATATTAAAGCAGTTAACAAATTTGGATAAAGTTTGGCCATGAATAGATGATTTTATTTCCTTAAAACTGACGTAATTTCTCTTTATAAAGGGGTAGACTACAGTAGATAAGAGATATGTACAGTGTAAATGAGAAGCTAAATAACCAAGTCTTTTTGATTCTGTTCCCTGACTACTCAATGTTTCCACTGGTTAAGACCTTCAGTATCTTCTGATTAAAGTAATGTATTTACCTTCTATTAAGGCTTTTTATTTCTAGTCTTTCACCTCTCTAATCTCTCTTTCACATAGATGCTAGTAATCTTCCTACTCAGAAAGGTTCAGTCGATCCTAAGTCTATAGTTTACTGTTTCCAAAATAAAATGATTTAATAATGACAACATAGTCTTCTCCATCCAAAAACATTCATTCATGAGCCTACAAACCTCTTAATTCTACCTCAATTACAGGTCATAATGTAGGGGTCATTATTTTCAATAACTGCAACTTTCTCTCTGTCTCTGAAATGTTGTCAGATCATAACTTCCTAGACATTTTTTTTTACCCTCTACTTTAATTCAATTAAGCCTCTTCTTCATTCTTATAACTACCTCCATTCATTCTACCACTTCTTATTCTTCTGGTTCATCTTTCCAGGAGTTGTCACTCTCCTCCCTACGTAGCCCTATAGCTGTCAAGCTGCTTATTTTCTGTCACACAAAACTCCCATTTTTCACTTTTCAAGAAATAAAATGTTTACACACTAAAGTAAAAATTGGATATTTCTCTTCCTGGTTCTTTAGCTCTTAGCAATGAGTAACTTTTTAGATTGGCAATATGTTTATCTCTTTCTACAATGTCAAATGGGCCTTTAGAGTTTGTAAGATTAGTTAAAGAAAAACTGGAAGAATAGAACAAATACTAAATATAATGACAAAATGTTAAGAGTATGTGAATTAATAGGCATAGAATCCTGATGGGCACTTAGAGGATGAAAAAATAAACTAAATGAAGAAATATATGGCTGTTTATATGTAAAAATTAATCAACTTAAATAGAAACAGTAAGTAAATTTAAATTTTATTGGCAATCAATGTGAAATTTAAGATTTAAAATTTAAAACATTAAGTAATGATTTTAGGTCATTGAATCTAAGCAAAGGTCTTTGACCTAGAAATATTGCAAACTCCAAAGCAAAATTATTCATTCATTAGAAACAAAATCATTGAATTATGCCTTTTTCTATCATGATCATGGTCAGACATTAATTCATTGCCCACTGATTTACCATTCAGTGAAGTTTCTCTTATAATAACAATCGGAGTATCTTAGTCTTTACAGTAGATAAAGTTTAAGGCCTGAAGTTGAAAGAATTTGGTTTCAAATCTGGCTTCAGGTACTTCCTAGGTGTCTGACTGAATAAGTCACTTAACCCCAATTGCCTAGCATTTGCTGCTCTTCCGACTTAGAATTGATACCAAGACAGAAGGTAAACATTTAGAAATATGAATAAACAACAACAACAATAAAAACAGTTAAGCAAAATCAATTGATTTAACCAGTGAAAAACTGCATGTATAATATTATATCCCCTCGGACTATACTTCTCTAAGGGAAAGGAAAGGATTTGCTCATTTTGTGCAGATACATATGTGTGTGTGTGTTATTTTCTAAAAGTCTCCCACATATTAACTATTTCTTATGTCTATTTAAACTTTTATCTTTTGAAATAAGAGAATTTTAGTAAATAAATCAAGAAGCAGTGTCACATTTATTTTTCCTTCCTAACATTTTAAAAATTGGGTTTTTTCTCATAATTGTTTTTACAAAATTATTTCTCTCTCCCTCACTCCTTTTATTAAGGGCTGTTTTCTTAACTTCTGGCCTTTTTTACACTTTGGGAATTTTGATCTTTATTTCTGTTATGCATCAATCTGTGCCTTATGATTTCAGTGGTATCGTTCATTTTCTTACCCATCTGCCTTATTAACATTTATGAAAGTCATTAATAACAATATTGAGAAATTAAAGGACAGGGTCATTAAATAGCTATTTAATACACACATGGTTTAGATAAAAAATAAAAATGTTAAACAACAAAGGCTAAATAAACATCAAGCTTTCCACTTCCCAGAATTTGAAATAAAGATTATCTTCAAGCTTAGGGTTCTGGTATAAATCACTCAGAATATTATTTTCAGGAACTGAATAATGATCCAGCCAATAAAACTGAGAAACAGTCATATAGGAAGCAAAAGTATCAACAATTAAATATCAATTTATAGGAATGGACTGAAAATAATGGAGAGAGCGGGGGTGGGGTGGGGTGATGGCAGAGATAATTTAAGAAGAAAGGAAGAGATGTTCAAATTCAGAGCTCATGTAGAGAAGTCATATTCTCATTTTAAAGGCCGGGGGGAGGACTGGTATAGGTCACCAGAAGAGAAGAGAGAAGGTTGGGAATAGCTGTGTTGAGAACATGATAGGAATCAAATAGGAAAGTGTAAAAGGACTTCATTACTTACTTCATGGAAGAAGCAGTTGAGATTTGATAACACAAATATAAAGTGGAATTAACTAGCATGTGTGTTTTAACTTTTTTGACTTTCTCTAATTTAATTCATGAAACTCTTTCATTGGAACATAGGCACAAAGTGGTGGAAGTCATCAAGAACTCAAGCTCTGAAAAATTAAAGTGAACATAGGACAATAGAATGACTGATTTAGGAGAAATAAAACATAATGACTTGAAGTGTTTAAAAAAAGTGGGATTGGGAAAAAAATTTCCCATGGCATTCAAAAGTACTGAGGAATGTAAAGATTAGAGGGTATGCTGAGAATGGAGGATAGGTTTAGGAATAAGGAACAGGGAGAGAAGCAGGAGGTTATAATAAAATAAGTGTATTTGTGTAGCTTAAGGAATCTCAAGTGGATTACATTTCTATAGAACCCCAAGAGAGGGGCAGTTAAAGGCAGTTAGAATGTGGCCATATAAGGGAATACCCCAAACTGAGAGACTCACTCTTTCTGAGTATGGGGTGCTGGGAGGAATGTGGGTAGTGGATAGAACTACTACTTACTGAGGCCTAGCTGACCAGAAGAGCTTGGTGGTATCAAACCCTTTACCCTTATAGGCAATCAAATAAGATTGTCTCACGCTGACCCCAATCCAATACTGCTGCAAAGTGATCCTACTGTCAATTTTCAACAACAAATCCATCTTTATCAACAGATCTTCAAGCAACATCATCTATATACTATCTTGCACTAATTTTTAGTTAATGTAGTGAAATAGAATAGCTTAAGAGGAAGATAAACAAGATTTCTGTGTTGGGCTTCTGCCCCATTAGGGGAGAAGCCATCCTGTCATGATCCTTCAATCAACCAACATTATTGGAAAGATATTACCTATCCCACTCTCCTTTCATATTCCCTCATTCCTATTCCCTTCTAGTTATTAAACCCTTGTTTAATTTAAATCAGTTGTTGTGAAAATGCTCTGGTCTAAACTACATAGACATGTATATGCATTTCCCAGAGCCAGCCTCCATTTTCCTGCTTCTGTGACAGTTGGGTCTCTGTGAGAGATATCAGCTGTGAAGGCATCTTTGAACATAATATCCATCCTTGACTGGGAATTTGATCCTAACATCAAGAGCCTTCAACTTCTTGTGTGAATATACTCTTCTAATAACAAGTACAGCTTTGAAGAAGTTAGTCAGATCAGCATCATTAGCCATTAAGCCTCCATTACATCAGTTAAGATCAATAGCCAGGATCCAGCTCTGGCAAGGCAGGGGGGAAGGGGAGTTCTATTAGCTTGTCTCCCTTCCCCCACACAAGGCTGGCTTGTGTTTCACAGCCCACTCCCAAAGCCTGGCCCATCTTTACATTTGATAATGAAAGTTGGTTAAGTTGTATAGTATATAAAGATGAAAGGTATTACCATATCTTTGAGGAGCAGAGGTAGAGTAGAGGAGTAGGTCAAAGGAATAGATTTTGTTGGAGAACTAAGAGGTTAGGGTATTCGAAGAATTATCAGAGTTTCTGTTTCAGTCTTCTAGTAAACAAATAGGAATTCTGGTGGGGGAGAAGTATTATTAGCTACTTAATGAATTCCTTTAGAAAGGAGAAGAGATAGCCTGAGACCCAATAGATAATAGATACCTGAGTTTAAATTATATGAGAAGTTAGTAGGTAAACTTTGGAGGTGGAAAGTTTACTGAAAAATGATAGAAGAAAGAGAGTTTATAAGTAAAAGCAATATGGAGAGATAAGAATTTTGATTATTCCTCCAAAATCAGTACATTGAAGATTACAAGAGAATATTAAAACTGTTCTGGAAAGGATGGACAAAAGTGCAGTTTTAGTTATTAGTGCCTGAAAAGATGAAGATATCTAAAAAGAAGAGAAGTTTATTTTTTTTAATTTAAGGAATGGGAATTTTACAGGATTTAGTGAGTGGGGAAAGTCATTAGAATTTGAATATGACATTTAAGCAGTTAGATTGAGGTTAGTCAGTCTGTTAATATGCACTTATTTAGCACCTATTGTATCACAAGCTCTATGCTAAGTAATGGGATACCAAAAAAAAAAAAATAAGGCTAAAAGAGAGTCCTCAGTCTAAAGCTCAAAGCCTAAAGAGGAAAACAATATGAAACCAATTATACATAAACAACAAGTATTCAGGATAAATTAGAGATAATCATTTTTTTGAGACTGTAATTTTGTCTTAAACTTAAAGGAAATCAGGGAACGCAAGAGGTGGGGATGAGAAGAGAGATAATTCCAGACATCCAGAACCGCTGATTAACATTTTCATAGTCAAAAGATGGAATATCATTATCAAGATAGAGCATGGAGTTTAATGTTACTAGATTAAAGCCTAAAGAGGGAAAGAAGAGCAAGGAGTAGACAAATAGGAGAGGGCAAGGCAGTAAAGGCATTTGAAAGTCAAACAGAATTTTACATATGAATTCAAAGATCATAGGGAGGGATTGGGGTTCATTGAGTAGGGGGAGATGGGAAAATACTAACATCACATCACTGTATTAGGAATATTAATTTGATATCTGAGTGAAAGCTATACAAGAAATGGGGAAAATTTTGAAACAGAAAGAGCAAACAGAGAAACATTGCAATTTTCCATCCATGAGACAATAATGGCCTGGTTTAGGGTTATGACATTTTCAGGGAAGTTATAGGGTCATGTACATATTCAGCCTTTTTTTTTCAGTTTCTGATATTTTATGACCTTATTTGGAATTTTCTTGGCAAGGTACTGGAATGGTTTGATATTTTCTTATCCAGCTCATTTTAAATATGAGGAAACCGAGGCAAAGAGGGCTAAGTAATTTGCCCAAGGTCACACAATAAGTGTCCAGATTTGAGCTCATGAGGAACAGTATTCCTGACTCCATGACCTCTATTCCACTGTGCCACTCAACTGTCCTATATTCATGATGGGGAAAGAATACCCAACAAAGTCTGAGGATGGTGGTGGTGGTGGTTACTATAAAGGATTCAATATCACAAAATAGTTAATGAGAGAATATATTCAAAATATAGAGGAATAATTCTTACAGTTTAGAATAGTTGTGCAGGTAGAGTATTCTTATCACCTCAGTGTTTTAAAGATGTCACTAAAAGTGTCCAAAAGATCCTCAAATGACAAATGTTAACGAAAAGAACATTTTCCCTTCTAAGCCTTTGTTTGTTTTCATCTGTGTAAAGCATGGCTTGTCCATAAATAAAAGTAGTAATAATGCCAGAGAGAAATAGTACATTAATCTTGAAGCTCAAGAAGATTCACTTACAATTCTGCATCTCATTTTCCCTCACAACATCCCTGGGAAAAATAGTACTTCTTCTTACAGTCTAGAACTGATGCAAAAATCTGCTTATCATTTTTTAAAATGACTTTAATAGCATTTTAGTAACAAAACAATTTTTCTTCCCTGGTATCTTTTAGATTGTTAGTAGTTAATAACATAAAACTACAGTCAGAAGATTTCATAAAATTTCAACTTGGAGGATACAAGGAACACATTTCCTAACAAGAATTCATTTGAAAATGGAAAATGGAGAAAAATTGGTAATGGCCTTTTAGATGAAATCATTGGGTTTTTCAACGTTATCAAGGGAAAGGAGTTCATTTTATAAACACAGCAAGACATAAAAGTAGAGTAAGACTTACATTATATGACTTTCCCTTAAACAGGAGGTGTTTTTTTTAAACTCTTACCTTCTATCTTGGAATCATTGCTGTGTATTGGTTCCAAGGCGGTAAGGGATAGGCAAATGAGGTTAAGTGACTTGCCCATGGTCACACAGCTGGGAAGTGTCTGAGGACAAATTTGAACCTAGGACCTCCTGTCTCTAGGGCTGGCTTTCAATCCACTGAGCTACCCAGCTGCTTCCCAGGTTTTGTTTTAACATAAGTGATATCCAAAATGGCATTATGCAATTATATGGAACAGTGGATAGATTGCCAATTCTAAGGGCCAAGAAAACTTGAATTCAAATCTAGCCTTAGAAATAAAGTAGTTGTAGGACCCTGAAAAAGTAGCCTCACTTCATCTCCCTCATTCCCCTCATCTATAAAATGGTCATAAAAATAACATCTATATCTCTGGCTGTTTTGAGGATTAAATGACATGATATTTGTAATATGCATTATAGACTTTAAAGCACTATATAAATGATTTTATTATTATTATTCTTGTTAATGATAAAGTCATTAAAGGACAAACTTCTCAGACTGAAATTTAGGCTAATTTTTCATATAATATTGAGGGTTAAATCTAAGTCTGATTAAGTGACCTACTTTACAATTGCTGAAATCCATGCAAAGAAGGTCTATGTTATTGAAAGCTGGGATTTTAGTAGTTATTCAGTGTATTTGTCATCATAGGTAACCCCTGTTATATTAACTGTCCTTTCATTTCAGACTGCAGTCTGTTTATAACTTGGTCATTTTAATGGTACAGCAGAAATCATTCTGCAGTATGATTGTCGCTGTCTTTAAAATGCTTTATTCAGAGAACTGGTGTTGCTTGTATGACCTTGGATAAGTCACCTAATCTCCCCAGGTCTTCGTTTCCTCATATGAAAGATGAGGGGCTTGGGCTATATATTGCCAATAAAGGCCCTTCTAGCTTGACATGCACAATCTACTGTTTTTTTCAGCATTACCTTGTGATTTGCTTAGAGCTATAGGCTGTTAACAGACAAAAGAGAAATTTGAATCCAAATATTCCCAATTTCAAGTACAGAAATCAATTAATTATGTCATACTCCATCTGATTGAGTTGGCCCATTTAAACATGTACACGTTTTATTACTGGGCACAAAAATGTGTAAGCTTAAACCATATTACCCACTCTGCAGAAAATAAATAAATAGTGTAAGTTCTCCTTTCCCTCAAAGGACTTATTTTTTCAAATTTTGTAGAAAAAATAATTGCCAGCCCCCTTAACCTTAGTTTATAGCAGGGGTCAGCAATGTATGGCTCTTGGGTCATATCTGGCTCTTTTGAGGGTCCGATATGGCTCTTTCTGCAGGAGCCATAAAGTCCATTTTTTTCCTGGCGCTGTTACAGGAGCGCTCACTGTGAGTACTGTACGGCTCTCATGAAATTACATTTTTAAAAAATGTGGCGTTTATGGCTCTCATGGCCAAAAAGGTTGCCAACCCCTGGTTTATAGCAACATGTAACCAAAATAGACAAATTTTGTCTGGGAAAAACATGATGGTTACATAGAAAACCTTTTTTTAGGGAATGAGTCTTGGAAACACAAATCTATTTCAGTTCATAATCATAAATAATTGATTGTATAAACTATTAAAATAGTTTTTCATTTGATTCTCATTCCATCTTATAAACAAAAGAAATGGAGCTTATCATACTTAGTGTCTCAGTGCAGTTACCTGAGGTTTTAAACATTTGAACACAAGATGAATTCTATTAATTATGATTATTGACCAGTTGTCCCTATTTTAAAAACCTGGATCTGAGGATAAAATATCTAGGTAATACTACTCTTGGGATAAATGAATCCTGTAAGTAATTTTAGGGAAATGACTAACTACTAGAATGCAAGTATTAATAAGTACAAATAGATTCATTCAATTAAGAGTCAGTCAAAAATTTATTAAGTCCTTATTATATAGCAGGCAACGTACTAAACACTAGATAAGCAAAGATAAGCATGAGATAGCTCCTGCTATCAAAAGGCTTAAAGTATTAATGAGGAGGTAACATGAAGACAACTATTTACTAACATGATTTATACAGGATAAATTGAAGGTAATCCCTTAATATAAGGTACCAACACAAAAAGTGACTAGGAAATACTTTTTGCAGGTGTCTCTTTAGCTGAAAATTAAATCAAGTCAAGGATGTTAGGAGGCATAATTTTAGGAGGAGGGAAAGATCATTCCAGTAATTATTGACAATTAATCCCAGTGTCCTGTGTGATGAAATGTAGATTAGTGTCACTAGATCAAAAAATTTGCATATTAGAGAATGGGGTATGGTGGAGGCCTGTAAGATGCCAGAAAACAAGAAGATTGGAAATTTGGAAAGGGATCAGGTTATAGATTTTATTTAAAAGCCACACAGAGCAGTTTATATTGGATCTTGGAAACAACTAGGAGCCACTGGAATTGATGGACTAGAGCAGTGATGGGCAAACTTTTTAAAGAGGGGACCAGAGGAAAGGAAATGCTAATCTGTCAGTCTGTTTCTAAGGCAACTCTTTTGAAGTTTCATTGAATTGTATCCTATTCATTGTATTTGTCAGATTAGGAATAACATCGCTAGGCCAGATAGAACATTTCAGGGGACCGCATCTGGCCCTCGGGCCATAGCTTGCCCATCACTAGACTAGAGGAATGATTTGGTTAGACTTGCTCTTTAGGGAAATAAATTTGAAATAAATTTGACATTTGAGTGGAGGATGGATTGGAGTGTAGAAGTAATTGAAGCACAGATTAATGAGCAGACTCTTACAATAGTCTAAGTATGAGGTGATGGAGACTTGTTTTGGTGTGGTAGTGATATTTGAAAAGGGACAGTAGTAATGTTTGAAAAGGGTTGTAGAAATGGCAGGACTTGTTTGGAGAGTAAGAAAGCAAGGAGTCAAGAATGAAATGTTAATTTGCAGGTCTGAGTAATTAGGAGGATGATGGTACCCTAGATTGTAATAGGAAAGTGGGAGACAGGAGGTTTGGGGGAAAAGATGGTGAATTCAGTTTGGGTTAGGTTTAATTTAAGATGTGCATAAGGCATTAAGTTTAAAATATTCAATATTCATTTAGAGATATGAGAATGGAGAACAATAGAGAGGTTAGTTTTGGATAAATAAATCTGAAATTAATGTTCATATACATGATACCAAATTTAAAGAAAAGCAAAGGAGTTATATTCTGAGATATAAGATGGCAGAGTAAGAGCTAATCAGCTCTCACAAACTCTCCAAACACACAAAAAGAGAAAATAAGGCATCTTAAAACAAAGGAAATAAGGAGGGACATGTTTTCCTGGAGTGAGAAGGGAGACAATCTCAGCAAGTACAACATTGGGCTGTGGCATCAGGAGAAAACAGCAGAATGTGAACCAGCCCAAAATGTTTCCATGTGGACTGAGGTAAGGAATAGTGAGGAATAGTCCTGTTTGATTTCACATGTTGAGAGGTAACAAAAAGGCAGAATGGTGGGGACCACAACACTACATGCTGCTAAACTAGTTGCCTGAGGCTATGATTTAGCAGTGCTATGAATAGACCAGCACAGGAGACAAAAGAGGAGAAGACTAGAAGAGGCGAAGAATTCATTTGGACAAAATGGATACAATGATACAACAAGCCTTTCCACAAGAACCCAAATGGACCACCTCCTCACCTTACATTCTGAGAGACCCCATCTTGGCCTACCCCGAGTACCAGAGAAGGTTACATTTCAAGCTTGGAACAATATTTCCTCTGCCCCAGGAACAGAGTAGAATGTCAACAGATATTCAAAGAAACAAGGGGGAAAATAAGAAAAAAAAATAAACAAAAAAAAAATAACAAAGAAAAAACCCAACTTTAGAAAGTTATTTTAGTGACAAGGAAAGTTAAAAAATAAACTCAAAAGAGGACAACAATAGCAAAAAGTAAAAATGTGAAGCCCCAGAGGACAGTAAAAAAAGATATCAGTCCTCAAAAAATTCTAGGGAGAACTTGAAAAGTAGTTGAAAATCAAATAATAAAAGAAGCAATAGAAAGATTAAAAAACATTTTGGGGAAGTCATTGATGAAGACAACTCCCTAAAAATTAGAAAGGGGAAAATGAAATGGAGGCCAAAAAATGGATTGTTAACAACTCATTAAAGAGTGGAATAGGCCAAATGGAAAGGAAAAGCAAAAGCTCAAGGAAGAAAATAACTTCCTCCAAATTAGAATTAACCAGATCAAAGACTCCCTAAGGCATCAGGAAACAATAAGACAAAATCAAAAAAAATAAAAATAGAAAGATAAATACCTCACAGGAAGAACTGCCATGAAAAAAAATCCATAAGAGACAATCTAACAATCACTGGAATACTGAAACCTATGGTCAAAAAAAAGAACCTGGACATTATATTATAAGAAAACATTGAGGAAAATTATCCTGATATCCTCAAGGAATGAAAAGAAATATAAATTGAAAGAATACATATATCACTGTTTGATTTCACATGTTGAGAGGTAACAAAAAGGCCTCTGATAGATAAATAAAACAAAATATTTTAAAATAAATCATTCCATAATGATTATAGCAAAAAAACTTTGAGATCAAGGAAAAGTACTAAAAGCAGTCAGAAGGAAATTATTCAAATATTGTGGAGCTATAGTCAGGATTACAGAAGAACTGGTAGCTTCTGTATTAAAGTCCTAGAAGTCATGGAAGATGATTTTCTGAAAGGCAAAAGATCTAGCCCTACAACCAAGAATCACATATCCAGAAAAACTGAGCATAATCTTCTACAGGATAAAATGATATTTAATAAAATAGAGGACTTCTAGGCATTCCTGACCCCCAAAAAATAGAACACAAAAAGGTAAAAAAAGGTAAAATTTAAGGGATTCAGTTCAATTGAATATCTTCATACCTGGGAAGATGATCATTGAGAGATTTCAGATCTATAATAATTGAGATACTTAAGGTACTTAAAGTATTCAAGGTATCTAAAGTATTTAGAATGCTTAAGAACTTTATCAGTAATAGGACAAAAAGAAGGAATATATTTAGAAAGGGAGTAAATAGTATAGGATGGGTTGGTATCAAAAAGAAAAAAGGAAATTGAGGAACAGGAAAGATGACACATGGGAAGAACAGAAAGAGAGAATGCAAGGAACAAACTATCTCTAATAAGAGTCAATACAGTGTAGGGAAAAAAATGTGGGAATGTGGCAGCCAATGAAAGAAAGTTTGTCTCCTCAGAATTAGCTCAAAGTGGAAACTGTCAAACTCAGCCACCTCTAGAAATCTGCCTTATCTTTTAGGGAAATAGGAGTGAAAGTGAATTGAGAGAAGGGGGATTGACAAAAGGGAGGGAAAACTGGGGGAGTCAATGCTCTAAAGCAAAACACTGGGAAAGGCTGAAAAGGGAAAGAGAGAGAAAGAGAGAGAGAGAGATGAGAGTAAAAGGAGAAAATAAAATAGAGGGAAACAGTTAGTAATCATAGTTGTAAGTATAAATGGAATGAATACACTAATAAAATGGTGGAAAAGGATAGCACAGTGATTTAAAATCAAAATCTTATAATATGCTATGTACAAGAAACACATTAAAAGCAGAGACACACTCATAGGGTAAAGTAATGGGCTGGACCAGAATCTTTATACTTCAGCTAAAGTGAAAAAATGATCTCAGATGAAGCAAAACTAAAAATTGATATAATCAAAAGAGACAAGGAAGGTAATTCCATATTGATAAAATATGCCACAGACAACAACAGCAACAAAATATCAATCTAAACACATATACAACAAGTGGCATAGCATCCAAATATCTAAAGAAGTTACATGAATTACAGCAGTAAAGAGTCAATAAAGCATTAGAAGGGAATCTCAACCTCCCTCTTTTTGAAGTAGATAAGCTGAACCAAAAATAAATAAAAAACAAATTAAGGAGATAAATGTCCTTTGGAGAAAACTGAATGGGAATAGAAAAGAATAGATCTTCTTCTCAGAAAAAAAACCAAGTGAACAATTACAGAAAGTATAAAATATATAGAGAACTGAAATAAATTTATATGAATAAAAAGAATTATCCCAATGATAAATAGTCAAAGAATATGAACAAGCAATTCTCAACTGAAGAAATTAAATCATTTATAGTCATATGATAAAATACTCCAAATCATTAATGAATAGAGAAATGCAAATTAAAACCACTCTGATATAACACCTTCACACCTTTCAGACTGGATTATTTGAGCAAAAAGTGAAATGATAAATGTTGGAGAGGATGTGTGAAAATTGGGAAATTAATACCCTGTTGGTAAAACTGTGAACTGATATAACCATTCTGGAGAGCAATATGGAACCATGCTCAAAGAACCATAAAATACATATACCTTTTTACCCAGCCATACTCCTACTAAGTCTGTATACTAAAGACATTAGAGGTATGGGAAAGAGATAGACTTGTACAAAAATATTTTGGTAGCTCTTTCTTTATAGTCATAGAATTGGAAACAGAGGGAGTGTCTATCAATTGAAAAATGACTGAACAACTTGTGGTGTATGATTGTAATGGAATACTATTGCACCATAAGAAATGAGGTACAGGATGATTTCAGAAAAAACCTGGAATGACTTCTATGAACTGATGCAAAGTGAAGTGAGCAGAACCATGAGAACATCCTTTATAGTAATAGAAATATCATAAAATGATCAGATATGATGGCCTAAACTATTATCAGAAAAACAAAGTTCCAAGGTAATCTCAATGGATTCATGATAAAAAATGCTTTCCACAGTCCAAGAAAGAATTATTGGAATATGTTGCAGATCAAAGCATACCAGCTTTTACTTTATTTCCTTGATGAATTTTTATATGTAATATGTGTAATATGTGTTTTCTGTCACAGAAGGAGAAATATGGAAATTTGTATTGCACGAAGCCATTGGTTTAACATTTTTCAGATTATTTACCACCTCAGGAAGGAGATGGTGGGAGGACAGGAGATAATCTGTGTAGCAATATGTCAGAAAACAATGATCAAGAATTGTATCTACATGCAAATGAAAAAAAGAAAAAAAATGAAAAAAAAAGGTTTAAAAATGATAATCTAATCCCTGGTACCTGATAAATCACCAAGTGAAGTAGTATAGAGGGAAAAGAGAAGGTATAAGACAGAACCTTAGGGGAATCATACAGATGACTGGCCCGACAATGATAAAGATCTAGCAAAGAAAACATCCATTTTATTTGTTTTTTCAATCTATGCAGAGTGCATGTACTATTTAAGCATAACTGTTGAATAAATGCTTTAGAATGATTGAATTGATTTCCAAATTATTTTTACTCTCTAAATTAAAACTATATAATGGATGAAACTTTGTAAGTGATCATACTTTAAGGAATTCATGATTTTATTGGTGTGGATGCTATAAACAACAGTAAAGAATATGAGAGAGGTTAAATGACTCATAAAGAGTTGGGTAGTAAATATTTAAGAAGAGGTTTAAACTCAGGTCTTCTTGTCTCTAAGCTCAGCACTGCATCTACTGCTTCACCTAGTTAGCTAAGTATTAAAAGCCAAAATGAGAAAGCATTGGGAATACTTATCAAGGATTTACAGGGGATAAAATGCAGACCCTGAATTTTTGAACATTTTTAAATGGGGCTTCTTGCCATGAGATTAGAGAAACAAGTTACATTCAACTCATGTGAATTATATGCAACATCTATATATGCAGACAATTCTCCACCAAAATGAGATTTTTCAGTACATCTTAAAATATAATCAGATAATCCTATTATCAGTGAAACAACAATCAGTACTTCTCTCTATGGTAAATTGTAGTTATGTTTGAACAATGTTAGAACATCTTGATAATAGGTATAAGAAACAGTGTTGATGCATTGCATATATTTACTTCAATACTTTTACAGATCTATGATTTTATCAGAGTGCAAACTTCACCCTTTGGCACTAGAGTAAACTAGAGTAAACAGTTGCTCTGGCCAAAAAAATACAGAATCTCACAACTAACTTCCAAACTTCTTTTAAATTTAGCAATGCTAGTCCTTGGATGAGAAGTATATGCTCTATTTTCAGTTCCATAATCCAAGTCATCCTAATTTTGTAATACCTAGACCTTATATTCCCATGATACAACTTTTGAGAATCCTGTGTTGCATTCATATGAGGAAGAATCAGAATACCTTGACCTATGAGGGAATATACTTCATCATAAAAATATAGGCCATCATAAAAGACAAAATATCCTCCCACTCGTGCTTACCACACCATTTAATAGAGTGCTTTCCAAAATTCTGTTCTGACTTCTAACTTTTGTCTCCTGTACTTGGGCCTCCCTTTCTCATTCTTAGATTTGCTTACCTAGATAATTCTTTCTTGAGTCCACAGGTCATCTGGTTTCTAACACTGATCAAAAAAAATATCTTTCATTTAAATCCTGATAACTAGCCACCTGATAATTAGCCACAAATATGCAGTCCCAAATATTTTGTATAGAGTGTTAGAATTTGAAATAAATTAGATTTTAGTGAAGTCCTTATATGAGCTCTACTATCTGGAATATTAGCTGACATTTGGCTGTTTGGAAATATCCAGAAATTTGAACCAGATAATGTGATTTAGATGGAATATTCTAAAAGGTAGACTTTTCCCACTATTTTGGTGTCATGAAGACATAATCTTTATGTAAGGAGTTTGAAAGAAAATTTTGAGGTGTTAATAGTTTCCTATTTCTTTGAGCTTGCCGGACATTTTTAGGGTGACTGATGAAATATATGAAATATCATGTTTTCTTTTGGCTCTATAATAGTCTAGAGATTAGAATGGTTTGAAAAAATAGGAAAATTTCACATCTTTGGATTTTAAAAGAAAAGCTTCTATAACTTTAATTAGGCTAGTTCATGAATGATAAGCAGATGGTCTACTTCTGGGCCCATAAGACAAGTCATTTTTAGCTTGATAAAAACTGTTAAGAGTTATTTTTCCAAACCATAGTTTATAATTATTCTGTCTCACATCTCTGTCATTGGAAAGGACTGTGATATCTTGAATAATGGTAGTGTCAAACCTATGGAACAGGAATGGAGGAAAACTAATATACTGTGTTATGATTATAACAGATAGTTTGGAGAAGCAGATAAAATGTTCAGGGCCAGATAGCTGCTTTAAGTTAAGAGCCAGAGATTGACAGGTTACAGTGAGGAAAGGAGAGGGTAAAACACTCCTGATTCTCAAACCCCTCCCCCTCTAACTGCTTCTGATTCAGTTGGTAATGAAGACAGCAATAGGATCCTTCTGGTAAGTTTCTCTTTTGGCTGAAACCCCAATAATGTTCCTTTCTTAAATATATATTCCTCTCAGGTCAGTTAGAGGAGATATATAGAAATTATTTATCAAACTATTGAGGACAGAAGAGATCTTAAACTGGCAGCCAACAGGATTCAATCAAGAAGTTCAGACTGAATTGTAAGTATCTTCCAAATGATTATCAGGCACAGCTTTGAAGGCAAAAAGTTATATTAGGAATTAACAAGGAAAATTATATAAATCCAGGAAGGGTTTAGGATAAATGAAAGGTGACCCTAAACTGCTAAATTGATGCCCCCTTCTTCCTCCTCACTGGAGAAGATGAAGCACTTAACTAAAACTGGCTCTATTGCTATAGATAAATATCTTACTCTCTAATTACTAAATAATTATATAACTATATTCATGAAGAATAGAAATGACAAATAGGCTAACTCTATGAGTAGAAACTACTGGCTTAAGCTACAATGGTTTCTCAGGAGAAACCCCAAGTCAGGAGAAACAAGCTGAGTCTCTCCTCACATCCAATGCCACCAATTAACTGTTTTCAACCCTTCTCAACTGCCCCTCACCCAAAGTTCTCCAGGGGGGTCCCCTGGAATTCTGGGTGAGGCTCTCCCTGTACCTTTGCAAGGATTCCATGCTTTGCATCTGCACACAACAACTGCCATCATAAAAGACAAAACATAGTCTCACCAATCCTTAAGATTCCTTTTGATAGGATCCTATTCAAAGTTCTCCTTTGAATTTTCATTTGATAACAAAGCATTTCAGTACAGGCTTAGTAACTTTAGGTTTGTGTAGGACCACAAGAACTTAAGAACTCTTATCTCCATCTATAGAAATGCCTACTTTCAGGAAAAGATGAAGCTATTAATATTTTATTGTTTTACTAGTGTGATTTCCTATGTCTCAAAAAATCTAACAAGATCATTGACAGATATTTTTATTCATATCATTGATGAAGCAAGTAAAACTCAAGTAAGCTAAATGACTTGTCTTTGACCTTTCTGCTAAGAAGTGTAAGATGCATAATTTGAACCTGGGTCTCTCTTACTCCAATTTCTTCTCTCTATCCATAATATTGTTCTGACAATTAAAGTTGAGGAGAACCTCTGCAGAAGCTTCTCTGTACATTTTAATTACTTTTCTTGTTTTTCAATTTGGACATTATTAGAAAGTTTATTGTCTTTTTGTGTACTCATAATGTCCTTTAGAGGAAGCATTTTAGATATACTCTGTGTTTCTGAATAATTGGTCAATGGATGACAGCAGCTAAAAAAGCAAGAAGAAACTATTATTATGTATCCTTCTAAATTCACATCTCAAAAAAAGATTCTGAGTATCTGACTTAGAGTTAGATTTCCTCTATCGATGAGGAAATCCCAGTTTATAAGGCCTGCCTGTGGTACCATGGCCTCACTATTCTATGCCAGAGTGACAGCTCAGTGATTTACATTCACCATAAGTGACTATTGGTTCAAAACCAACTGGTAATCAGCCAGTTTCGGGCACCAAGATCTTTGTGTTATCCAAAATCCTCAAAACATTTTGGTAACAAAGAATATCACAATAAAAATTCTTTACTTTGGGAAAGTCAGAGTAATTTTTCCTCAAAAGACAATGGGGGAAAAAGCTTTAAAAAAGAAGACATTCTAGGCAAGCAGTAAAAAATTAAGATGCATCATCACCAAAGGTCAGTTTTCAAAAATGATTCATACAGCTTCCAAAGCAGAAAGAAATGCAAGTTAAGAATGTCCTTCAATTTGTGTTCACAAGGAATTTTTGTTTCATTATCTTAGGCACAGGGGGGGAAAAAAAACAACACGGTAGCCCAAAATTGGACATTTATCCTCAGAGGGAGTCTAAGAATATAGGAGACTATTTTGAGCTGCCCTATTATATATGTATTTTTCAAATTCTGAACTTGACAGTAACTAACACCAATATATCTAAATAAGAAGGATAGAAAGAGAGGGTCACATATTAAACTAAAATTCTACCACGTACAACATTTATTTAAGCATTGCATTTGACAAAATAGTTCCAACACTTCCATTTTTTTGTGTCCCTTTTTGAACTGCCTTATACTCTCTTTTGTGTATTTTTAAATGTTTTGTTGACACTGTTTTCTTTTCTTTTTTTCACATTATCACTCCCTGGAATGGTAAAGTCAAAACCAAGTCAGCTTCATATTGCACAAACATATTTTCCTAGTCTTGGGAAATGTTGCTATGAAATGGTTTGACTTTATTGGTCTTTGATTTAGAAATTAATTTGAAAATACAAAAGAGATGTACTTTTATCAGTAATCTTCCCCCAAAAAGTCGTACAATATCTATTCTGACTTAAAAGATAAATCCTAGAGGATTGCTTGAAGCACTGAAAATTGAGTGAATTGTCCAGGATTATATGGCTAAGTGTCAGAACAAGTTTGAATACGGTTTTCTTTACTACAAGATGAATATTCTTGTCACATGCCAAAATATATCTTCTATTAAAGTTACTATATATTAGGTAGCAAATTTTTGGCAAGGAACAAAAGAATAAGTAATATATTACATTTTTCAAGAGTTCTATTTTTAAAAGGACTAATTTAGTTAATGTTATGATCTTTTAAAATGTTTATTTTAATTAGAAAAAATTTCTCTCTCTGTCTCTCCTCTTTCTCTCTCTCTCTGTCTCTGTCTCTGTCTGTCTCTGTCTCTGTCTCCGTCTCTCTCTCTCTCTCTCTCTCTCTCTCTCTCTCTCTCTCTCTCTCTCTCTCTCATGCTTCAATATGCTAGTGAAAAAAGAAAAAGAAAAAGACATATGCACCATCACAGGAAAACTAATTCTCTCATTGGTTGTGTTAAAATTTTTTTTCATTTTAACCCTTTTGTATTCATCACTTCTCTATCAAATAGTAGTTAGCATTCTTCACTATTTGTCTTATGGAATTGTGTATGATGTTCTTCAGAATCAAAACTAATGTTCAGGTAATCAGAGCCTATAAATCTACTGTCAATGCGAATGAAAATGACATCTTTATTTCAAGCAGGACTGTCTGATCTATAATTTTTGTACAGGCTTACACCAGTTGTGGTGAGAACACTGCCGCTCAAAGAGAATTCTTAAAGAATGCAAAAAACCAAAGCTGAATGAGAGAGAAGATTTTTTTTTCTTTGTAGAATAAAAAAATTCCTGGAAAATATCCCAGATTATGCATCTGCCCCACTAATTTAGACCTCAAAGGAGAAAACACTGGGGAAGAATAGCTTAGTATATTTATAGGGAAGAGTCCATTATTTTTCTTCCTGGAAAACATCTGTGTATAGTTCTGCCCTGCCTACCTTGGATGAAGGCCTGGAGGCATCATCTAGGGATCTCAGAATAGTAAATGGGTTTGTTCTTGTGGAGAGCAACAGTATTAACTAGGGTTTCACTTTAACAAAAGTAAAGTGAATTGTACTTGTAAAGTAATTTTTTAAAGTAGTAGTGAATTGGGGGCAGCTGAGTAACCCAGTGTATTGAGAACCAGGCCTACAGATAGGAAGTCCTAGGTTCAAATTTGACCTCAGACATTTCCCAGCTGTGTGACCCTGGGCAAGTCACTTGACCCCCATTACCTACCCTTACCACTCTTCTGCCTTAGAGCCAATACACAGTATTGACTCCAAGATGGAAGGTAAGGGTTTAGAAAAGGTTTAAAAAAAAGTAGTAGTTAATTGATAGCCAGAACTTTTGTTGTCCATATGCTTTTTGCCCATTGTTTTATCAGATTATGGAGTAGATCCTAAAGTGTATGTCTGCATGAAATAGAAATTTTACTGAAATTCTGGGAAAGCAATGTTCTTTCAAGTGATTAACATATCATTTCTCAATTTAAAAGGTTTCAACATATTACAAGTTCATTATGCCAAATGGTTTATACCAGTGATGGGCAAAATTTTAAAGAGGGGGCCAAAGGAAAGGAAACGTTCCTCTGTCAATCTGTTTCTAAGGCAACTCTTTCCAAGTTTCATTGTATTGTATCCTACTCATTGTATTCATCAGATTAGGAATAATGTTGTGCTACTGGATAGAACATTTCATATGGCCTGCGGGCTGTAGTTTGCCCATTGCTGATTTATACCATTAATCAAGCACCATTGGATATATGGTACTGAGTGAATCCTAGAAAGGTATAAAAGAAAATGAGAGGAAATCTAGTGAAGTCAAGTTAAACATCTGAAAGATTGAAAGCCTTCAATAAGCTCCCTTCCAACTACCTTACAAGGGGTCAATGTAATGGAAGGAATAGGGCAGGTACTTATATAAGGTATTTTAAGACATATCCAAAGCCACTCTTTATGAACCAAATATTTTGGCTGGGACTTAATTTTTTCTCTTTTGTATTAGAGATATTTTCATTGCATTGAGATTTATCATAAGATGTTATTTCTATAACGTGCTTGTAGACAGATCCTCTGGAAGGTTGATGAACTGAGGCCAAAATTATAGGAAAGGTATTTTTCTTGGCTAATGTGCTGTTTCTCTGTCTGGCAAAATAGACTTTCTCTGTGTGAAGTAATGGCTTTTTCCTGAAGGTGAGGAAGCTTTGATCAAGACCCAGCACACAACAGGATTTGGGGATTAACCAAGTCTAAAAAGATATCTAGCACAGTGCCATCTCCCCTGTAGGAATTCAATGGAGCTAGAGAGGAGTGTTTGTTCTTATTTCATATGAGATAATCTAAAATTCTCACTTTTGATAACATCTCTGTTGAATTATTCTGGCATGGTGGAGATGGGTTGTCAGGCCACCCCATTTGCTTTTTTTTCATATATATTTACATATAGAATTGCATGATATCAATCAATAAATCAGTAATACTTATTAAGTGCCTGCTATATGCCAAGTACTAATCTAAGTGAAAATCTCCCTTAAGACAACAAATTTCTTGACAATTGATATTTGAATAGTAGCACAGCATAGTGGGCACAGTATTATGTTAGGAAGGAGAAACTCTTGTATTTGAAACACCTCAGATCCTTATTACCTATTTGATGATGGACAATCAAGTTAACTTCTTTCTGCCTCAGTTTCCTCATATTTAAAATGAAGGGGTTGAATTTTCTGGATTTTAAGATCTCTTCCAACTGGAAATTTATAACACTATGATATACCAAAAGTAAAGTCCTATTTCATCTTTGAATCTTTGGTAGTCTTGCATATGTAGTAGATGCCATATATATTCATTTAATTGAATGTGGATATGCCTGCTTATATATCCAGTATAGATTTCAGACTTATAATTTCTTTCGTTAGAGGTGAAATGCATTATAAAAACTAATAGAATTGCCAACAATCTGTTTGAACTGAAGGGTTGAATTCTTAATACAGCTAGTGCAGCAAAGTAGATAGAGTACTGAACTTGGAATCTTGAAGACCTAGCTTTAAAAACCACCTCTGATCCCTTGTAGCTATGTGACAAGGACAAAAATATTTCTTTCCATTTTAATATCCTCATTATAAAAATGGAGATAATAATACTCAAAATATATATTTTACTAGGTTATTGTGGTACATAAATAAGATGATACACTTTATGCAAAATATTGGTAGACTTTAAAGTGCTATAATAAAGTCTATATTATTAAAAGTCTCTTTACATATTCCTTAGTTAGGGTTTGGGGAGAACCCATGTATTTTTAGATTTCAAAATTTGAGATATATAGTATTGAATAGCAGATAGCAGTGAAAAAATGGTACCTCATTTCATTTTTAATATAGCTAATGGGGTCTACACATAAAGGAGACTAGGTGAACATGAGATCTGTGTGGAACTGCAGGCTAAGCTGGTTAGCCATCAATTCCTTTTTATCTGAAAACATTATTTCAGTGCTTTTTGTTACTTTAATACTCTGATCAAGGTCATGTTAATACCCTACTCATCACTATGAACATTGATTTGTATTTTCATTGCTGTGAATAAAGAAAGAAAATATTGGGTTAAATTGGTATTGACACTATTACAGTGCTTGGAGGTATTTTTAAAGAGAAATAAATGAATATAAAGGATTTTTATAGTAGCATTCAAGAACTATATACAAAGGATTGAAATTACTCATTTAGAAATCCAACATTAAGGAGTTTGTCACATAAAAGGTATCTTGAACCTCTAGGTTTGAGTTTTCATTACAATATGTTTCCTGTGACATGCATTGTCTTCTGTTCAGCCAAAAGCTAAATGATAGGTTTTTTAATGGTTTCCTATTGTACATAATAAAAGAGGAATGAAATTATTTTTACCAAAGCAAGAAAGCAAAAATATGAACATAGTTCATGTGTATTTGTATATGTTTGTATGCATATATTTGCATGTTTGTGTGCCAAAAAAAATGTGTCAAAGAACAAATCTTTTCCTAGTACTTTATCTCAGACCAGAATGACTGCTTGACAGTTTGTGGAAGTAAATCTAATTAGGAGGCTTTTATTATCATTAATAGACTGGATCAAGTTAAACTCTCAAAGGAGAGAGAAATGTGAATGTTATGACTGAACTCTCAAATGGTGCATTTATTTATGCATCATTTCCACCTTAATAAATGACAATGGGATTTTTTTAATACTCCCCTCTCAACTTTGGATAGGTGGAGGAAAGAGAAGAGAAATAAATGTTAAAGACAAAGAAGACTGATAAAGCCTGAGCTACTTATGTGTGGCCAGGCATATAGAGGTAGAGAATATTTCAGATAACAGGAGAATGCACTTAAATTGGCTGTAACCACTGTATATGCAACATTACAAAGAGTCTATTGATGGATATTGTGCTGATTTTCAATGAGCTTGCTCTGTTTGTTGTCTGTTTATGGGGATGCTAAAAATGATCTGGCCTTTTTTATTATTTGATTGTCTATCTTTTGTTCTTTTAGCCTCAGTAGCCAAAAATCTGATGATGACTATGAAGATTATGCTTCAAACAAAACATGGGTTTTAACTCCAAAAGTCCCAGAAGGAGATGTCACTTTCATCTTAAATGGCTTACTGGAAGGATATGATAACAAGTTGAGACCTGATATAGGAGGTTTGTTCTCAACTCCTTTTCTAATGGTTCATATGAAGGTATCTATATAGAGAGCAGAGATCAGAAGAATTTAGGAATCCAACTCATGTAATAGATGTTCCCTATTCCCTTTTATAGCAATCACTTTAAGCTATGTCAGAAAATCTAGGGTACTCAATAACTTAGAACTATGGGGAAGGGATAATGAATAGTAGCAAGTAACCATTAATGGAAATAATGGAGAACAATAATATTTTAGTGTGATTTTGAAGTTAACGAAGCAATATATACAAGGAATACGTGGCAGAAGACAAAGAAAAGGGAAAAAGACATGCTCTCAAGGAAAGCCTTAGAACCACATATTGGTGAAGTGTCTTCTGATATTTGAAATTTCCGGGAAACTGGAAAAGTGACCAGGCAAGTGGGAGTGTGAGGCTCGAGTAAGAAAACAGAAATAAGGCATTTTACAAACCTTAAAGCTCTTGAAACACATTATTATTATAACTACTAGCAAAATTAAGCTTTCTGGGGGAAAAGTGTATGCTTATTCACTTTTATGTTTAATATAAATTATTAACACGTTCTTAAGTCCAAACAATCAGCAACACAATAAGTTAAATCTTAATTTGTAGCAAATGCAGTGAAAAATTTTAATGAGTTCTTAAAAGTTGGTTAGACATGGCTCCCACACACTCATGATAATTATTTTAAATGCAAATACAGCAAATTTACTCAATGTCAGTACCCACTCACATATGCTATGTGCTCTATATGATATTCTAGCATTATGGAATTTCAATTTCTCAAACATCACTATGAAAGAAGAATCACATTCCTCAAAGCTGTATGGAAAGAATCATAGAATTTTTCAGGTTTGTAGAAGCCTGAGAGTCATTGCAATAGAGGGGACAAGAGCCTGTGCTTGGAATCGGGTTATTGATGTATTCATCCATCTGATACATGCTAGCTATCAGATCTTAGACAAGGAATGTAATTTCTCACAGGAAACACTAAAAGTATAAGTGACATGTGAGTTTCCAGACATAAAGCATTAATAAGTTTCAACAGTTGTGCATACCAATGATATCATGTCTCAATAGTCCTCCCCCAAAAGTCTTAGTGAGCATTTAGTTAAATTCTTCTTGATTTACAGATAGGAAGAAGAAAAGGCGGAGGTGTAGCAAAGCTAGTTAAAGCAAGGAAGCTGAATTGAAATTCCTCATAGACTCATTCAACTATTGCATTATATTCTACTCTATAATTTTAACTCAACTTCTAATTATATGAGATGTTTATTAACCTTCTGCTTCCAAGGAAACTATGCTGAACAAATTTTCTTCTGATGTTCAGTGTAGAAGAGACAGTCCAAAGAAGAATGTAGGAAACTAGGAAAGTTTCCAAGTTGTTCATTTTGAACAAATATAATTTTTCAAGAGAGGGAATAATCAAATATATATGCAACACTGGAAATTTTCAAAGGAGATTTTAGGTGAAAGTTATATTTATACAAGTTATTATCTTATTTTGTTCATTGGATTCAAATTTTAGGCATATTTATACCATCTTAGATGGAAATTATTTAAATCAGTAAACCTAAAGCATATAATACAATTAATGTTTGTGACTTTTACTTATTCACACACCTCTTCTTTTGATTTCTTGACAGTAAAACCAACATTAATTCACACTGACATGTATGTGAATAGCATTGGACCAGTGAATGCTATTAACATGGTGAGTTTCAGGTATTTGGACTATATTTTTGAACTATCAATATATTAACTTCCATCTGGGTTTTGTGTTTATGCTTTGCAATTATCTAAAATTCTCTCATGATTTAAAAATATTTTCAAGTCACTGTGATGGGTTATGAAAGGAAATTTTAAATGGGGAAGAACTAGTTAGGTTCAAATTGGAAATTTTCTCAATAAATTCTGCTTTGAATGGATTAACAATAGTAAGATATATGTTTAACCCATATACTGGGTTCTCTAAAACAACTGCGATTGTATGTTTATAGAGATACAGGATAAAATATAATAAATTATATGCCAGTTCCTATTATTATATTATAAACATCTGGTTCTGGACTATGTCATGTAATGAATTAAATCTTACTATTTAGTGAACCAAATGATAATTATTTGATTGAAGATTATAGAAAATGAGTTTATTTCTCATTTTTATGATAAGTACATGCCAACACAAAGCAAAATGAGTGGAGGTTTATCTCTGATATTGCAACATTCCTCCAATATCTATTTTTCCTGTTATTTATGTCATTTGATATTTAAATAAAAATTACATACATATAAATATAGGGATAGTGAATTTTGTGACAAAATATTAGCTCTCTTATGCCTTCTGCATCACAACCAAATTGTCCTATTACTATTCTTCTTATGTGGTTATATGTTGTTTCTGCATCTGTGTCCAAGGTCTCATAGATAGCTAGTGATAGAAACAGGAAAACATTTTTAGTCCTATGATTCTAAATCCAATCTCCATTTTTATAAGGGCTGTGATGCTATATACTACATATATAATCACATAAGGAAGAAGCAGGGCATACACAAGAAGGAACCTTTATGTCCATAGGATTTTGAGAAAAGTAGGTAGTATTTGCATATGGCTATTTAATTGAGTTCATTTCCCAATTTATATGGAAAACAACTCCAGTGGGAGTAAAGGCGAAACTGTTACTTTAAAAAGAACCTTGAGCTTTGATTAGCACCATAGGGTATGGAATTGTCTGGCTTATGTTAGTGCTGGATTCTTGTGACAAAATTCACTTATTAATGTCTCTTTGTAATTGCATTCTTCTATTGATCTTAGGGAGTCTTCCTTTGCTACTCAAGACCTAAAAGCAAAATTTCATTGTAGTTTAAATTAGTTTACAGGAATAACAACAACAACAACAAATTATCCTTCTGAATTCAGTAAGCTAGACGACAGACGATATCAAAATATCCTTCTAATGATCTGAAATTGACTGACTTCATGTTTGTCTTTAAAACCACAGGAGTATACAATTGACATCTTTTTTGCACAAACCTGGTATGACAGACGACTGAAATTTAACAGTACCATAAAGGTCCTCAGGCTCAATAGCAACATGGTTGGGAAGATTTGGATTCCAGACACCTTTTTCCGGAATTCCAAAAAAGCTGATGCCCACTGGATCACGACACCCAATCGCATGCTCCGAATCTGGAATGATGGCCGGGTACTATACACTCTCAGGTGCTTTTTCTTCTATTAACATCTGGGCTGACATTAGGGGAAAAAAGGAGAGAATATTGTTCTCAGTACTTTGATCCAGAATGGGAATTTTTCAGTGCATTTCAGAAAGACACTAAAGTATTGCAATCTTGTAACATGAATTATCCCTCCTCCCTCCACCCCAGTCCATTTTTAGCATGTTCCTGTAGACATTTAAATATGAATAGGGTGGTTGGCAGTAGCCCTAATATGAATTAATAGTAGGATGTTCTATCATGTCTTGATGTATTTCTCATTGCCTTTTTGCCATTATTAGAATATGTATATTTTCGATACTAATAATTTTCTAATGGGTTCTATTAAGTGAGAGCTAGGAAAGAATGGATTTAATAAATCATTTCTAGAGTCAAATAAGGTTGATATATTTTTAAAAGCCTTGGTTTGCATGGTAACCATTGTTATAGAGGTATTTTTGAATACTTAAAAATACATAGCCTTGACCATGTCTACATGACTAACATGGCTGGTTGAAAAATGATAAAAAAAAATTCTCTTCAACCTAATTTGTAGTAGGCCTGCACAGTGACAAATATCAAGCTTGACTAATTACTTTATCTATTTATTTGATTTATTAATTTGATGTCATGTGTACATAGTGGCTTTGTTTTTTGTTTTTTGTTTTTAGAGAAACTCAGAGTAAAGACTCTAAGACAGAAAGACAAAGGCTAAATAAACAGGATTAAGTGATTTGCTCAGGTTCACTAAGAAGAGAGTGTCTGAGTGCAGATTTAAATCTAGTTGCCCCAGACTCCAGGCTTTGTATTCTATCCATTGTGCCATCTAGCTACCCCTCCCTATATAACTTTTGAAAGATATATGATTAACTCATGAATTATCCACCAAAGAATATTTGTATTAAAAAACCATTTTTAAAAAGTCCTAAGTAAATTATCTCTAAATAATTTTGTTACTCTCTCATATTTATGTGAATTCTTAGTTTCCTATATTGGATCATTTGACTGTTAAGATTATTTGAAACTCAAATACCTCAATTACTTTGTAGTCTGGGGGTAGCTGGATGGCTCTGTGGATTGAGAGGCAGGCCTAGGTATGTCCTAGGTTCAAATCTGGCCTCAGTTACTGCCTAGCTGTGTGACCCTGGGCAAGTCACTTAATCCCCATTGTCTACTAACACTTACTGCTCTTCTGCCTTGGAACCAATAAGGCAGAAGATAAGAGTTTTAAAAAATTACTTTGTAGCTTTTCTGTCATAAATGCTAGTCACTAGATAACCACATCTAATCCAAAAACTCTGGAATGCTGGATGAGTGTTGTTATACACATGCTTTCAAATTTGTTTGTTTAAGATCTTGGCATAATATTTACAAAATAAATGTCCATTAATTTAGGTTGTATATTTTGTGCACTCTTAAAATATTTTCTAAAACACAATCCCTTAAAAGTGACTCTCAAATCTTAGTCATATAGATCTTTTGTTTTTAGAAAAATAATCTCATTTACAAAGAAGATTGTTAGTGGTTATTTTATATTAAGCAAAGCATTTGAAGAGTAGACTAGAGAGATTAAAATTTATTGGAGATCAAAATCTGTTTGATATATCAAAAAAGTAGTGCAGAGTTTTTGAAATACTAAATATTAAATTAATTTTGCTGTCTGTATCCCAAGCTACTCTTCTTATCAATCAGGCATTCATGCTATTAGGGCAGTCACTAAAATGTGACTCCTATGCACTTGCCAATCAAAACTTGGTAAAAAAATCTATACATATTTAATTTATTTAGTTTCATTTTATATAGTAACATTTATTTCTGTCCTGCTTTATCCTTTTCTCTTTCCGTGTTTTCATTTCAGTTTCCCATGGATAAAGTTAAATTAAGGATGGAACATCATGTTGAGTAATATATTATCTTAGTGTGGCATTAATGATCTTTTTTTTTTTTTAAGAAAAGAAATAATCCAAAAGCTGGCAAATAGGCCAACTCTTTCTGGGGAATGGTAAAACCTCACCAACAGGGAGTCAGAGAGGAGCATGATTTGGAGATTTTAAAAGCCAATCAGCTTTAAAAAATACTTTTAATTCACTTGTGCTAATCAATAACAATGGAATTTTAAGTAGAATGTTTTCATTAATTAATAGATAAAACTTTATTTGCATCTAAAGAGTGAGAGTGTGCTAAAGGACTTGAAACTTATTTGTTGTCTTAAGCAGGGTAATTATTCCCTTCTGTTATCTTTCTCTACATTAATTTACCAATAACTACTTGAATGGGGAAAAGTAATTTCAAATACTTTCCTGGTTAATCAATCCTAAATTCTTAAATTTTGGTTTGAAATGAATGAGTTTTTACTATTTGGTTTCTGTAAATGAGAAATGTAATGCTGTATTGAATAACTCTTAAGATGGGCATTATTTTTCCCTTCGGATTTTATTCTTTTCAGTTTACAGGAGATCCACTCTCCTTGATTCATGGCTGACTGTTAATTCAATAGAAATTCCAATAAGGGACAGCTAGATAGCTCAATGGATAGGTCTCAAGATGGGAGAACATGGTTGAAATCTGGTTTCAGATACTTCCCAGCTGTGTGATGCTGGGCAAATCACTTAACCACAATTGCCCAACCTTAACCACTCTTTTACCTTGGAATCAATTCTTAGTATCAATTCTTAAACAGAAAATAAGGATTAAAAAAATAAACACCAATAAATGTTCATTTTGACTAGTTTAAACATTAGACATTGTCTTTCTATAGACTGACAATAGATGCTGAATGCCAGTTACAGTTGCATAACTTCCCAATGGATGAACATTCATGTCCCCTGGAATTTTCCAGCTGTAAGTAATGTTTCCCTTTATATGTCTCCATGATCATTTATTCATCTCTTTTGTTAAGAAAGCTGATAAAAGTCAATTATTTAGAAGAGAATAGTGGGCATCTGTATTCTTGTATAGAAATGGAAGCACAAATTAATTTAAATTTAAAGAAGACTTTAAAATATCATTCTTACTATTAGAACTCTTCTAAAATGACATGGGTATAAAATGAAATGAAATAAAGAATTCAGTGTTTAAAGGTTTTCCACAAATATCGGTATTAATAGTTTGGACTTTATTTGACAATAAACAATGATTGTACTAAAATACTTGAAATATATTTGTTCTTTTAATATCAAAAGCTGGAAAACCACTATTCATTGGACTACATAACTTTTTTATTTCTCTTCCAAATATGAAATCCAATTATCATATTCCAAGTATTTATTCTTTATTTAATTACTATAACTTATATGTTCCATTATTTTGTTCTTTTGCATCAAATTAATTTTTCCCAGCTACAACAATTTATATTTAAAAAACAGAAGAACAATCTCTGCCATTTGAAAATCCAGGTTTCCTAAATTACACAGCACCGGAAAACAAACAAAAAACTAATTTTTAGCCACATTTCATTTTTTACAATTGTAAGACATTTCAGAAATAAGTGCTCCATATAGCATGTGATCCTTGCATTCCTATAGAAGAAGAAAGTCAAAATTGTGTAAAGTAAGTTACACATCTCTTCACTAGATTTTAATTATGCTAATCATGAAGGTCATATTATTCTTCTTAGCCAAGTATAGTGGAGACAGATGGTTATTGAACTATTAGTACAATGGCATATATAAAAGTAAACTTTAGAATCTACCTTAGGGAATCTTTATCTTCTACAACAGCTATTATCATCCCCTGTAAAGCCTTAATATTTTCTTCTTTATTTGTACCCTTGCTTTCTTGAATTTTTTTTAATATTCACTTACCTGTACATCATTTCATTCTACCAAAACTACCAACCCAAATTAAATTAAAATTCCTTAAGTGCAAGGTGATTTAGTTTTTTGCTGTATATCCCAATGCCAAAATGGTGTCTCATGCATTGTAACCACTTAATAAATATTTAATATAGACAACTTTTTTTAGCTCACTAAGTCATAGAATTCTGGTTAACAAGTAATGAGCAAAATTTAGGGCTAGATGAGAACTTGGCTAATATAATAGAAAGTATTTTTAGGTTATGGATAATTCTAGGATTACTGAGAAGAGCATGCAATCCAAACATTTAGAGATAGTATAGAACAGTATAGAGATAGTAATGTACAATATTATTCTGACTTGAATTAAGTAAACACAGTTAACCTTATATTAAAACACTGAATAATATGTTTCTCTAAAGCTTTCAAAAGATAAATTTTAATCCACTAATAGATCAGAAAATCAAGAAGAAATTATGTCACCATGCAATTGTATAAATTTGCATTTTTATCTGTTGCATCTGTCTTAATTTGTTTTACTCATTATACTCAGCCAGAATCTTAATGTATTTAATAACAAATGTACAGGTTCTCATTGCCTTGTATTAGAACTCTTTCCCCACCATTTCCATATGGTTGAAGTTAAGAAAGCTAATCCTTTTGACCAGAGTAGAAGAGAATCTTAAGGCTTCTTTATACTTGTCCACTCTTCATTCTCTAAACTTCTTTCTGCCCTTCAAGTGTTAACCTCAAAGCTATTCCTACTCTAAACTAGTGCTGCCAGGTCAAACTAGCATATAAATAATTCCTTAATCTGATTTGTGTTGTCAATTTCCCCCTCTTTACATTGAAGTGATTTCTCTCTTTCATTTTATCTCCTTCCTGAATTTTCTGGTAGGATCATGTAGAAGGTAGAATATGATCAAAAGGCTAGATTAAAAACAAAACTCAACAAGATTATACAATTTTCTTTGAACAATTAGTTAATTAGTTCTTAAGCAACTATGAATTGTCCCAGTGGTGGACTCTTTTCAAAGCGAACAGATAATTATTTTTATAATAAATTGTCATCCATATTGTAAGTAAAACATAAGATAAAGAAAAATAAAAGACGCAATCCAAAATTGTATAAGTAGAAGAATGACAGTGTTCAAAATAATAATTTTAAAAATTAGACATATCCAACACATGTAACTTTGCTGTCAAGTATTGAGCAAATCACATAACTTTGATGGGATTCATTTTCCTCATCTATAGGTTTTTTAACTACATTGTGTAGGACTTTTTTTGAAGACAAAAAAAAAAAAACTTGACACTAATGTTTGAGAGCTTACACAAGGTTGTGAACATCAAATGAAGCAATATATTTTAAAACTTTGTGCAAACTTTAAAGTGTTCTTTTATAATAATGTTTTTAAAACTATATAATAAGTGATCTAAATAACCATTATAAACCTTCTCTACTTCATTGTATCAAAGATGGCTACCCACAGGAAGAAATTGTTTATCAATGGAAACGCAGCTCTGTTGAAGTAGGTGACACAAGGTCTTGGAGGCTTTATCAGTTTTCATTCGTTGGACTGAGAAATACTACTGAGGTGGTCAAGACAACTTCAGGTAAGATAGGAAAATCCTTCTCTTTCAGAAAGATATAACAGGAAAGAAAATGTTACTATTGATAGCATGATATTTATTGCATGTTAGAGTTTATCATGTGTTCTATATCTTTATAAATATATGTATATACATATATCTCAGCCTAAACTATGAAGTTATAAATCCAGGCTAAACAAAATAATTCTAATTTCCTAGAGATAATTGTCATTGGGATTTGAGCGATTCAGGATGAAGGAGATTGATATTATGTGTGCTTTGAAAAAGTGCTGTTAGCATCATTTCTTATAATTACATGTTGCAATCCAGTTATTCAACAGTATTGTGTAATTGATTAGAAACTACCATGGTTATTATTCATCTATCTATACTAACCAAAAAGATCTTTATCAAAAGTTAGCTATAACACTTAAAATAATCTTTCAGCCAAACTAGAAACACATACATGGTTCTGCATATGAAAGGATTCACAATTTTATGTTAAATGAGATAAGCTAGAAATACGGAATATTTTCTAATAAGATCTTTCTGAATTTTGTTAACCTAAAGGTTGTTGGAGAGTTTTGTTCAATTACTCTTTTACAAAAGTGATGGTATTGCTATACTATTATCAGAGGAACCTAAGTTCCACAGGACTTATGTTACTCTAACCATCATTAACTCAAGGAAAAGCTTTATTTTAATTTTTCCAGGAAAAATGATAGATGTGTTGATTAATACCGTGTTTCTACAAGTATAATAGTAGATATTTGTGAGAAGACTAGATGAGCTTAGGAATATAATATTGAGGTATTTCCATAGTAGAGTGAACCTAATTGAGATATTGAAAAATGGAATTCATGATATGGTTGTCATCAGTATGTTGCTCTGAATAATTGGGTAGATTTAAGATTAATGAGTAAGCTTCTGGTTAATACAAATTTAGACAGAATGGTACAACAAGTCTGCTGGTAAGTAAACATTTTAATGACTTCATTTCTAAAGGCTATCACTTTCTAGAAGGTGAAATACTATATCCTTAGGGTGCTACTCAAAGTACACAAAAGCTCACAGTGACTATAAGAATGTGACATGGTAGAAAAGTAGGTCATAAATGTAACTTCTTTATTATTTAAATGAATTCATGATCTCATATGTTCCTTTCACTAGTATATACAGAAAACTTCTATCCTTCTTATTCTATTTATTCTTCTCTATTTCTTTCCATATGTCAACAAGAATAAGGCAAAAAGCATTTTTACCTACAATGTTTCAGGTTATGTGATAAACTCTAGGAATACCAAAAAAGGTAAAAAAGGTCCTTGTTTCCAATGATCTAACACTAAAACAGAGGAAATAATATGCAAACAACTATTTTATTGCAAAATTCGATATTTTAGCTTGGTCTTGAAGAAAGATAGAGAAATCAGAAGGTAGAGATAAGGGACAGATTTCCAGGGATGAAGGACAACCAGTGAAAATGCCCTTTGTCAAGAGATGTCACTGGATTACAGAGTGCATGGAGGAGAATAAATTGTATCAAAACTGGAAAACTAAGGGACTAGGTTATGATGGATTGTAAATGCCAAACGATGGATGTAATATTTGATGCTTAGATTATGGGAAGTCATTGGACTGTTCTGAATGGTGGTGGGGAGTGGCATATTTGATGCTTAGGTTATGGGAAGCCTTTGGACTATATTGAATAGTGGTATGGAGTGGCATGGTGAGACTTGAACTTCAGAAAAATCAGTTTAACAGTTCAATGGAGATAGATTGAAGTGGAAAGAGACTTGAAGCAAGGGGATCAACCAAGAAACTTTTGCAATAATCCAGGTGAGAAAGGATAAGGGTCTGTAGGTCTGGAATAGGCAGATGTCACTTTCAGAAAAGAATTCAAGAGATGTTATAAAAAGAATTGACAAGATTTGGCAACTAATTGGATATGAGGTCAGGTTGAGGTAAGTGAGAGAAAGTGAGAAGTTTAGAACACTATTTACTTACTTACGTTATGGTCCTGGTTGATTTAGAGGATGACAGTAACCATGACAGTAATAGGGAGATTAGGAAGAAGGGAGGTTCTGGGGAAAGAATGATGAATTCAGTTTGCCACACGTTGAGTTTAATAACTAAGAAACATTAAATTCATATGTTATAGAGATTAGGACTGGATAAGTAGATCTGAGAATCAATGGCAAAGAGATGATATTAGAACACATTGAAACTGATGAGGTCACCAAAGAGGAATACTAGAGAAAGAGAAGAGAAGGCACAAGTCAGAATCTTGGGAGATCCCCATGTTTAATGGGAAAGACTTGAAAGAAGATCCAGCAAAGAAGACTGAGAAGAAGCAGTCAGAGAGGCAGAAAGAGATCCAAGGAGTGAGTAAAATAATGAAGACCTAGAAAAATAATTTATTATGTAGAAGAATGTGAGTGAGAGTTTCAAAGAGGTCAAAGATGATAAGAATTGATGAAAAGCTATTGCATTTCATAATTAATAGATCATTGGTGAAGACAAAGATTATTGGAAATTTTGCTTAAATGATAAGACTTGGAGTTAGACTTCAGAGAGTATAGGTCTCTGTATAGGATGTAAACAATGTTTTAAAGGCTTTCCTTTTTTCTGCTTTTGTGGATATGGGTATGATGCTTCTATATTCTATCTGTTATTTCCCTCTCAGCCTTCTTATGGTCTTAAGTTTCTATAATATACATGTAAAATAAATGTAAATTGAAATGAAATAAAACAAAATGTAATATAGCTTTTGGTCGATCTGACCTGATTTTAGCACTAACATGCTACTCAGAAAGTTCTTTCTGAAGGCCTTTCTAAAATGATCATAGTTCTTCCTCACAAAGAGATAATAATGCTACACATTATGTCTCTCCCTAGGTCTAGCACAGTTCTTGGGACACAGTGGGAAGTTAATAAAAAAAGGTTGAATTGGTTGGGGTGGCTGGTTGTAATGACAAATGAGCAACGGGAGGGGATGAGACTGGTTGTATTACTTATGCATTCTAATCTTTCATCTCAAAAAAAGAATCAGAAGTCTTTACTTCTGGAGAAAAAGGAACATTAAAATAAAAATGTCACCTGTTCTAAATGGTGTCTCAGAGAAATCTAGCATTATTCTCATTCACAATTATATTTCTTTTAAAAGAAAAATCTGCAGCACCTATCAGCTTATGGACATCATATTCATAGTATTTCAACAGAAAAGACACATCTTTTACTTAAAGGGTGAAAGCCCAGAGTGATCCTAATAATGCCATCAGGATCAAATAGATAAATTAAAATGGATTGCAATCCTAGAGTCCCCAAATTTCTTATCTCTGGAGACAGGCCATTTACTCTCAGAAATAATTTGTCCAGGAAGAAAGTGATAAACTTAAAATATAATGAAGAGTCACTATGCTATCTGAAGACAATTAATCTTTGCTGAGAAATTACAGAGATGCTCTAATGTGGCAGACATTAGATTTCTTATTCCATTTCATGTGTACATTGAGTAGTTTCATTTACTTAATATGATGAAGCCATTTCTAAGAGTAAAGATATGTAAAATCCCTAAATTGAGCATTCCTTTATACTTTGCACTCCTAAAAATTTGGTACAATTCTATGCACTGTGGTAACATTTGTTTGATTCTTTTTGTTAGAAAGGCAGAGTTTCAATTTGAAATAGAAAGTGAATGTCCTCAATTGATATTTTAATTGTTAGCTAATTTAATAGAAGTGATTCTATGAATTAATTTCATTCCTCTTGTATTCACTATTCAGATAGTTTATCCACCCTTGATATTTCTGATTTGAAATCATTGCTACATTCCTACCTCTTTTATATGTACTGCCAGTGGTTATTGTGAAAAGTTATACTGTTAGGAAAGAGAAAGGCAAAAATCATTTATTAACACCTACTATTTCCAGGTACTCTCCTAAGTGCTGGGTATCAAAATATAAGCAAAAAGACAGTATCTAGCTTCAAGGATATTGTATTCTAATATGGGGAAATAGCACATAAAGCAGAACTGAGAATATTCCAGATCATGATATGGTAGCAAAATCTAGAGTACCAAAAACAAATTCAAAAGAAGAATGAAAACAATCTGATCTGACCTTCTCCCCAAAAAAGGAAAAGTTCACTAATGGTAGAAGAGGGTCAAAGAGATGTGTTCTGGGCTAAGAAGGCCATAGGTGATGAAAAAAATTCCAATTTACTAGAAAACCTATGTCACCTCTCACCCTTGCTTTATGTAAAGAAACTAGTTCTTTTTTGTTTTACCTATGGCATGCTCACCAGGCAGGCATGTTGTTCTTTTTATGATACTTGGCTTTAAACATGGACAAAGTCTACAACATGTTCTGAGCTTTAATTAGGGTTGAATAATTTCTTTAAATTTTCCTCCAGGAAACTCTCTAGAAAGGGAAGGTACAGAAAGTACTGTCAAATATTTGATATCTGAACATCAACATCAAATATATGATCATGAGATCAAATGTTATATATATATATATATACTTTCTCAAATTAAAAAACTACTATGAGAGGTTAAAGCAAACTTAGACTTAGGAGGAAATTTAATATTCTGTGGTTCATCTGAGTCTGCATAATATAGCAAGGAAACTAAAGCATGGAGAGGATATCTGCAGTTGAAAAACAATGACCAAAAATCATAAAGTATTTTCATTGAATACAAATGTTTTAAAAATAAACTGCAAAGGGCAGCTGGGTAGCTCAGTGGAGTGAGAGTCAGGCCTAGAGACAGGAGGTCCTAGGTTCAAACCCGGCCTCAGCCACTTCCCAGCTGTGTGACCCTGGGCAAGTCACTTGACCCCCATTGCCCACCCTTACTACTCTTCCACCTATGAGACAATACACCAAAGTACAAGGGTTAAAAAAAAAATAAACTGCAAAATGAAAAAAAAAACTGCAACACTTAACTGTTTTGCTGCTGGGAATAGAAAACAAGAAAGGATCATATGGGATCTTCGAGAAAGGAGACACACTGTGTAGGGTAGTAAAATTTACTTTGCCTATAGCCAACTCACTATATGCTTCTACATCAGGGGTATTTGAATTCTTAGGGAAATTCCCCAAGATTTGAGGATTCTGGGTAGATTAGACTTCATTGAATGCATCTTAATAGGAATTAGGATTAGAGTACATATGTATCTACAATAGTTTATGGGAATTTGAGTGATGAAGGAGCAGTTTCATTAGAGTCTTTAAAATATAAAGAAATAAAAGCACATGGAAAATTCTCACTTGTTCTGTGGGGAAAAGATAATCTTTCCCCCTTTTTTTATATTACTATGGCATGAGAGGTAATGGAAATCGAAGAATGACTAATTGTCCTCTTTTGCCAACAACTTCCAGAAGGCTGCTTCCTTTGGGAGAAATCCAGGACACATGGTCAGTTCTCTCGGGAAGCACAGCCGCCAGCACTTAGCCATTAACACAGGACTGCTGTTAGGTAGGCTTGCTGGTAGCTGATTCTTTTGCCAGATCTCTGAGCAGTCATTTGGGAAGTCTCAATATTTTGCTCTATATTTAAGACTTATTGATGTGTTTTGCTTTTACATTATAAACATTTACAAATTACTCCCACTTCATGGAAGGCTTCTTATCACAAAGAAAGCAGTTAAGTCAAACTAATAATGTGTAATTAATAATACAGTAACCTCATCTAGAAGTACATGCCAGACTCCTACCTCTCTATTAAAAAAACAAAACAAAACAAAACAAATGTCTCCTTTTTCTTCAACCTTCTCTCAACCTCACTGGATTTAAAAGGGAAAAGAAATTTTCTATTATGTTTCCATTTCTTTCTGTTAATGCATTTAAACTATAATAAGTGTGTGTGTGTGTGTTTGTGTGTGTGTGTGTGTGTGCTTGTGTGTGTGTTTTAACTAGATCATGAGAAACTGGGAAGGAAATAAAATATTGCCATGAAATTATTGCATAAGTCTTATTTGGAGATTAAACCCAAATTTTAAAGTAAAGAGAGAGATAAGCCAAATTCATGACAAATTTATGAAATATCATTAGCAAATAATTTCATTTTAAAAACTTAAAGCAAGTTTAGAGGATTCTGAGTCAGGGTCAGATAGGTGAAATGGAGAACTGTTGTGAGGAAGATTAGATTAGTTAGTTAATTAAGTATTAAGGATGTATCTAGCAGGAAGGAGCTGGAGCTGGGAATTCCAGGATGGAATGAGGGAGGAGGAAGAAGTGGCTTGTGCTCTGGGAAGGACTCCATTGGAGGTTAACACAAACTGTATTTAGCTCTGGGAGCACTCAGAGTAAAAGGACATCCTGTATCCTGATTTTCCCCTGGGATCCTGAGTGGTAGCATCTAGCAAAGAGAGATCAACAGTCCTGTGCCAAGGAAGAGGAGAAGTTTGAGATCTGGTGGACAGCGTTTCAAGCAAACCCTCCCTACTTGGTACCTGAGACCACCTTGGCGCTTGGCATCCAGAGATCATCAGTGGATTTCAGTGAGAATCTCAAAGCCACTAAGTCTTAGCTGCACTCAAGCCTGGCAGGTTCCAGGTCTGAGGCAGTCTCCCAGAGACTCCGTTACAGCTCGTTGGGTCCTGTCAGTTTAGATTACTAAATTGGTGTAGAAATAAGTCTTTCCTTTCCCTGTGGATTTAATCATTAGATTTAAGGTTTTAGAGTAGACATCCTTATCCCACCTTTTAGTTGTTCATAATTAAACCCAGTTATATCTTGTTACCTTGTCTGTTGGATTCAAAGCCTCTGGCCCAGGGTGACAGTTGGACAAGTGTTCCTTTTTCAGTTAGGAGCAGCTTGGCTGTTCTTATCCCCATGTCCACGTCTAGTCTATCATAAACCCCAGTGTGTGTACTCACAATCACATAGTTTTATTTTAATATCCCTGGTGACCCCATTACCTTTACTTATATTTCCTATAGAACAGATTGCTGAAGTGAGGGTCAAACCTTAATTATGGCATTGGATAAGTTGTACAAACTCTCTATTTCATCTAACCACTTTTAAGGATAAAAATTAAATCTTAGGATCATAGTTTTGGAGTTGGAAGGGACTGTAGAGGTCCCACTGATACATTTTATAAGTGAGAAAGCTGAGATTAAGGAGGTAAAATTACTGGTCCAAGATCAGTTATTCAAGCATTTAAGTACTTCACAAAATCCATAAGTATTTTACTCCAACTCCAGACTAGGTGCTCTTTCCTCTATGGCATCTTTATGTTTTTGGACTATATTGTCAAAAGTAAAGAACCCAGAACATAGAAGGTGAGAGACAGTCAGTGCATTAGCAGTATGTCTTAGAGTAGGAAATACACTGAATTTGAAATCACTGGATCTTTTTAAGATCCTTTTTGTACCACTTACTGTCTACATGACTGAACAAATTCTTATCATATTAGAGTCTCATTTTCTCCATAAATAAAATTTATGAGTTTGAGTAAATTGAGTAAACACCCCTCCTAGCTCTAAAATTATTTTACTATTATATTATGGTGAAATTCAACCCAATGTAAGAAATATTTATTTAGTGTCTAATATGTATTATTGGCAGAATGAACTTTCACTTTGAACTCTAGATAACTCTCTTTAAGATCCTAAGTTTCAGGGAAAAGTGCTAACCTATATTGGTTTGGGGTATTTCTTCATCCATGATTTCCTGGTACAAGTGAAAGCACATATTTGGCTTCCATCTCTATCTCTAATATGTGCATTATGGCATACTAGAAAGAAGGCATGCCTCAAATTTGGGAAGATCTAGGTTCAAATGCTGCTTTTCTCATGCAGTGACTGTGTGACTTTAGAAAAATTGTTTAATCTCTCAGTGCCCCCAAGCAACTCACTAAGACATTAAGTTGCATTGCAGGTCCTGTTTTACAGTGTCAGGGGAAATCTCTCACTAAAAGTTCCCTATAAAAATTAAATCACAAGACTTAAAGAAAAATAATTAGGAATGGTAAGAAATTTGGATATTATATGGATCTAGAGGGGAGGTTGTGACCTGTTTTATTGGAAACCACTTTCAGATTGATGAGATTACAGATTGATTTGAGTTGTTTATTAACATCTGAATACATATTGAAAGATGTCATGGAAACCAGAAAACATTCCATATAAGGAATTATTAAAGAACTCCTTGGAATATGTATCTGAGAGAAGAGAAGGCATTTTTCCTTTAGATATGCTTACATATTTATATGTGTATATGTATATTAGTTTCTCATTTCTATTAATATATTTTTATATCACCCTTATTTTCCAAAATGTCTTTCCTTTGCCATAAATCCAAAAGGTCATCCTTTATGAGAGAATTAAAAATTTATAGAAAAAATAGTTCAGCAAAATTGTCCAACACATTAGCCAAGTCCAACTATTCTATTAATTTTCTCATGATTATTCCATATTCAGCATTCATAATCCAACACATTTTTAAAGAAGGGGAGGAGTTCATTTTCCTGTATTTAAAATTTGAAGGAAAACATATTTCCTGTCTGTAGCAAATTTAAGGATGTGCCATCTGAAGTGAAAATTACACTCCCTATGTAGGTCCAGAAGGCAAAAAACTAAAACAGTTGAAGACTATAAAGGAATATATATAGGAATGTAATAGGAGACTCTAACAATTAAAATTGTCCAATAAAGAAATGGAGTATTTCATGAGATGATGAACTACCAAAGAGATGTGAACTATTGTTCCTCTATCACACACAAGTGATATTAAAAGTCTTTACTCAGTTTCAACCTTTAATAGTTAAAAAACTGCCCCACAAGTTTTGGGACATCTTATATCCTACAGAAAAAAATGCCTACAAGGATTTAAAGGGTCACATATCTAGAAGGCAAAAGATATTCAAGAGAACAGGAAATCCTATCTTCTTATTTAACAGATGACAAACTGAGGTATAGAATAGTGAAGTTTCTTTCCCTGGTTTTCACAGGTATAAAGTATATGCAGATCTGTAGATGCAGAATCTGAACTCAGATCTTCCTTCCTCAGAATCCAACATTTTATCCACTTTAGCTTTAGTTATATTATTTAGGAAGAAAAAAAATGATAGGAATCCTAACAATGATTTACGTATGTAATCCTTTTCTCATAACAATCTTATAATCATGACATAACTTAGAAAGCCCTTTCCAACTCTCATACTGGTTTGTTGTCATAAGAAAGCAACTTGAACTTCTACCTGACTTCATGGTTAAGATGGCAACTGAGTAAAAAGCAGCTGCTTAACCACTCCTAACCAAAACATATAGGACTCCTCAAGAAGACATAAAAACAAATCCAGAAGAACGAAGGGACTCCACAACAGGGTGCAGCATTGAAGGTATGTGGAATTGGGGCATTTCCATGCTATAAGGGGGTGAAATAGCTCTCACAAAAATGCAAGTTGAGCAACCCCCTCCCCTACCCCACACCACCTACAGTACCAAAGACAGTGCACAAGAGCTAGAGCAAGCTTGGGGCACCCATTAAGTCCTTGGCAGCTATGTTGGGTCACCAAGGGCCTGCCTCTGAGAGCAGCAAGACTTAAGACCCAAAGAGGATAAAGAATGCGCGTGGACTTTGAACTCAGACCTTGAGTCCACGGATCCTGAGGACAGGAGCGAACTCGGATCCTGAGCTCAGTAGTGGACCTTGAGTGAAGACTCAGTACAGAGGGGTGCACAACTGTGGAAACAGAGCCCTGAAACTATTAAAGGAACTTCAGACAGAGGAACAAACAAGGGGGCCACCAGGAGGCTTGACCCTGAGAACAACGAGATCTGAGACTTCAGGAGCCTAGAGAGCTCAAACAGACTCTGGGTGTGAGGAAAAACCTGAGAGGGCACAGGGCTAACAATGGCAAGCCATTCTCAAGAACTCCAAAAGAGAAAGATCATAAAGAAGAAATCTGTTAACACTGGACAACTTTTACACAGAGAAAGTCCAGACAGCAGAGCAAACAACAGAGGAGAACAAACAAGTAAACACATCCAAACCTTCCCAAAATAATGAAAACTGGTCACAAGCTATTGAAGAGTTCAAATCTGAGATGATGAGAAAGATGGAAGAGATCTGGCAAGAAAATAACAGTTTAAAAGGCAGAATTTCACAATTGGAAAGTGAGACAAGTCAACTGAAGACATGAAATGACCAGATTGAAAAGGAAAACCAAAAGACTATAACCATAAACCAGTCCCTAAAGGCTAGAATTGAGCAATTAGAAGCTAATGATTTCTCAAGACAGCAAGAACAAATAAAACACAAAGGACTGATAAAATAGAAGGAAACATGAAATATCTCAATGAGAAATTGCCAGATCAAGAAAACAGGGCTAGAAGACTCAATTTGAGAATCATTGTTCTTCCTGAAAAAGCAAAAATTAATAGAAATTTGGACTTCATACTAAAGGAAATTATTCAGCAAAATCACCCTGAAGTTCTACAACAAGAGGACAATACAGACATTGAAAGGATCCATAGATCACCCTCTACACTAGACCCAGAAAAGACAACCCCCAGGAATATAATAGCCAAATTCAAGAGCTCCCAAGTCAAAGAAAAAAAATCTTACAAGACTCCAGAAAGAGAAAATTCAAATATCAATGAGCACCAATCAGGATCACACAGGATCTGGCAGCCTCAACGCTAAAAGACCTCAAGGCTTGGAATATGATATTCAGAATGGCAAGAGAACTGGGTCTTCAACCACGGATCAACTACCCATCAAAACTGACTGTATATTTCCAGGGGAAAGTTTGGGCTTTCAACAAGATAGAAGATTTCCAAGTATTTGCACAGAAAACACCAGGACTAAATGGAAAGTTTGATATCCAACCACAAAAATCAAGAGAAACATGAAAATGTAAATAAGAAACAGAGGGGAAAGAAAGAACATTCCTAATTTTAAAATTTGCCTCTTTAAGGGCTTCAATAAGATCTAATTATCTGTATTCCTATGTGGAGAAATGCTATGTATAATTCTCTGTAGTGAACTCTATTAACTATTATAGTAATCAGAAGAATAATTCATAGGGAGAGGGTGGAATACTAAATGGTCTAAGATGATATGGGGGGTGGAAAAGAAGGGAGTGAATAGTAGGGGACACCAAGAGAAACTTAAATGAATAAGAAAAATAGGATATTCTATTACACACAAAGTAGGCAAGGGAAGGGGAGGGGACAAATACTATTATAAGAAGGAGAGGAAGAGAGCATTAAGGGGTAATATGTAAACCTTACTCTCAGTGTAATCAACCCAGAGAGGGAAGAGTAGCTATATTATCCATTGGGATATAAAACTCTATCTAACCCTACTGAGAAAGTCAGAAAGGATAAACCAAAGAGAGCAGGGGAGTGGGGAGGTCAAAAAAGGGAGGGGAAAAGAAGGGGGAGGGAATTCATTAGGCGTTTAAAAATAAAAAGAGGCGAGTAATAAGGCAATCATGATTTCTGATAAAGCCAAAGTAAAAATAGATATGATTAAAAAAGACAGGAAAGGTCATTACATCCTGATAAAAGGCAGTATAGACAATGAGGAAATAACACTGCTCAATATGTATGCACCAAGTGGCATAGCACCCAAATTCATAAAGGAGAAACTGGTAGAGCTCAACAAGGAAATAGATAGTAAAACCATACTAGTGGGAGATCTAAATATTCTTCTTTCAGATCTAGATAAATCAAACCAAAAAATAAATAAGAAAGAGGTAAGAGAGGTGAATGAAGTCCTAGAAAAATTAGATTTAATTGATATATGGAGAAAAATAAATAGGGACAAAAAAGAATCCCCCTTCTTTTCAGCTGCACATGGTACATTCACAAATATTGACCATTTAATAGGGCATAGAAACATTGCAAACAAATGCAAAAGAGCAGAAATAATGAATGTAACCTTCTCAGATCATAATTCAATAAAAATAATAATTAGTAAGGGCACCTGGACTGGCAAATCAAAAACTAATTGGAAATTAAATAATAAGATTCTCCAAAATCAGCTAGTCAAAGAAGAAATCATAGAAACATTCAACAATTTCATTGAAGAGAATGACAATGATGAGACATCCTACCAAACTCTGTGGGATACACTCAAGGCAGTACTCAGGGGGAAATTTATATCTTTGAGTGCATATATTAACAAATTAAGGAGGGCAGAGATTAGTGAATTGGGCATGCAACTTAAAAACTAGAAGGTGAGCAAATTAAAAATCCCCAGATGAAAACTAAATTAGAAATACTAAAAATTAAGGGAGAAATTAATAAAATCTTAAGTAAAAGAACTATTGAATTAATAAATAAGACTAAAAGCTGGTATTTTGAAAAAACAGATAAAATAGACAAAGTATTGGTCAATCTAATAAAAAAAAGGAAAGAAGAAAACCAAATTAAGAGCATCAAAGATGAAAAGGGAGACCTCACCTCTAATGAAGGGGAAATTAAGGCAATCATTAAAAACTATTTTGCCCAATTATATGGCAATAAATATAGCAATCTAGGAGATATGGATGAATATTTGCAAAAATACAAATTACCTAAATTAACAGCAGAAGAAATAGAATACCTAAATAATCCCATATCAGAAAAGGAAATTGAACAAGCCATCAAAGAACTGCCTAAGAAAAAATCACAGGGGCCTGATGGATTTACAAGTGAATTCTATCAGACATTCAAAGAGAATCTAATCTCAATACGTTACAAATTATTTGATATAATAAGCAAAGAAGGAGTCCTACCAAATTCCTTTCATGGCACAAATATGGTACTGATTCCAAAGCCAGGTAGATCAAAAACAGAGAAAGAAAACTACAGACCAATCTCCCTAATGAACACAGATGCAAAATTTTTAAATAGAATACTAGCAAAGAGACTCCAGCAAGTGATCAAGAGGATCATCCACCATGATCAGGTGGGATTTATACCAGGAATGCAAGCACGGTTCAACATTAGGAAAACCATCCACATAATTGACCTTATCAACAGTCTAACAAACAAAAATCACATGATTATCTCAAAAGATGCTGAAAAAGCCTTTGACAAAATACAGCACCCATTCCTATTTAAAACACTAAAAACTATAGGAATAGAAGGACTTTTCCTAAAAATAATAAACAGTATATACATAAAACCATCAACAAGCATCATATGCAATGGGGATAAATTAGAAACCTTCCCAATAACATCAGGAGTGAAATAAGGATGCCCATTATCACCTCTATTATTCACCATAGTACCAGAAACACTAGGAGTAGCAATTAGAGAAGAAAATGAAATTGTATCAAAATAGGCAATGAGGAGACTAAGCTATCACTCTTTGCAGATGCTATGATGGTCTACTTTAAAAATCCTAGAGAATCAACTAAGAAGTGTGTAGAAATAATCAACAACTTTAGCAAAGTTGCAGGATACAAAATAAATGCACATAAATCATCAGCATTTCTATATATTTCCAACACATTAGAGCAGCAAGAGGTAGAAAGAGAAACACCATTTAAAATCACACTAGACAATATAAAACACTTGGGAATCTATCTACCAAAACAAACACAGCAATTATATGAAAACGACTACAAAACACTTTCCAAACAAATAAAACTGGGTCTCAACAATTGGAAAGCCATTGATTGTTCATGGGTAGGATGAGCTAACATAATAAAAATGACCATTCTACTCAAATTAATTTACCTATTTTGCACCATACCTATCAAACTACCAAAAAAACTTCTTTACTGAATTAGGAAAAACTATAACGAATTTCATTTGGAAGAACAAAAGGTCAAGAATATCAAGGGAAATAATGAAAAAAAAATGTGAAGGAAGGGGCCCTAGAAGTACAAGATATTAAACTGTACTATTAAGCAGTGGTCATCAAAACAATATGGTACTGGCTAAGAGACAGAAGGGAGGATCAGTGGAATTAACTTGGGGTATATGACATCAGCAAGACAGTGTATGACAACCCCAAAGAGCCCAACTTTTGGGACATGAATCCACCTGCTGGGAAATTTGGAAAACAATATGGGAGAGATTAGGTTTAGATCAACATCTCACAACCTACACCAAGATAAATTCAGAATGGGTGAACGACTTGAATATTAAGAGGGAAACTATAAATAAGTTAAGTGAACACAGAATAGTCTACTTGTCAGATTCTGGGAAAGGAAAGATTTTAAAACCAAGCAAGTGTTAGAGAAAATTACAAAAGTAAATAAAATGGTTTTGATTATACAAAACTAAAAAGCTTTTGTACAAACAAAAACAATGTAGTCAAAATCAGAAGGGAAACAACAAATTGGGGAAAAATCTTAATAACAAAAAACTCTGACAGGGGTCTAATTACTCAAATATACAAGGAGTTAAATCAATTGTATAAAAAATAAAGCCATTCCCCAATTGATAAATGGGCAAGAGACATGAATAGGCAATTTTCAGGTAAAGAAATCAAAAGTATCAATAAGCACATGAGGAAGTGTTCCAAATCTCTAATAATTAGAGAAATGCAAATCAAAACAACTCTGAGGTATCACCTCACACCTAGCAGATTGGCTTAAATGAAAGAAGGGGAGAGTAATGAATGTTGGAGGGGATGTGGCAAAATTGGGACATTAATGCATTGCTGGTGGAGTTGTGAACTGATACAACCATTCTGGCTGGCAATTTGGAATCATGCTCGAAGGGCTATAAAAGAATGCCTGCCCTTTGATCCAGCCATACCATTGCTGGCTTTGTACCCCAAAGAGATCATAGATAAACAGACTTGTACGAAAATATTTATAACTGGGCTTTTTGTGGTGGCAAAGGACTGGAAAAGGACGGTATGCCCTTCAATTTGGGAATGGCTGAACAAATTGTGGTATATGCTGGTGATGGAATACTATTGTGCTCAGAGGAATAATAAACTAGAGGAATTCCATGGGAACTGGAAAGACCTCCAGGAATTGATGCAGAGTGAAAGGAGCAGAGCCAGAAGAACATTGTACACAGAGACTGATATACTATGGTTAAATCGAATGCAATGGACTTCTATACCAGCCACAATGCAATGACATGGGACAGCTCTGAGGGATTTATGGTAAAGAATGCTACCCACGTTCAGAGGAAGGACTGCAGGAGAGGAAACATATAAGAAAAACAACTGCTTGAAGGCATGGATTGAGGTGGACATGATTGGGGATGTAGACTTCGAAACTACCACACCAATGCAACTATCAACAATTTGGAAATAGGTCTTGATCAATGACACATGTTAAAACCAGTGGAAATGTGCATCGGCCATGGGTGGGAGGAGTGGAGGGGGTGAAGGGGAAAGTAGGAGCATGAATCATGTAACCATGTTAAAAATGAATATTAATAATTGTTTAATAAAAAAGAAAAGAAAGCAATTTGATTCTTTCAAACAGCAATAAATTAGCTATCTCTGAAAAGCCAAAATGCATGTGTTGCCCTATGAAAAAGCCCATCACACTTGACTCATCATTTGAGTGGGTTATTATAAAGACTCAAGTTAATGATATTGTTCTTTGAAGAGTTTGAAAGAGAATTAAATTGTTCACAGTATGCATTGGAAAGAAAAGAAGAAAAGAAGAGCCACAATCAATGAAAAGGTCTACAGCTATCCCTTGAGTCATTATGAGTTGTGAATCTATTTTAGACAATACTGAAATTTTTAAACGGAAGCTAATTTACTGAAAAAGCTACATTATGTATTATAAATAAATCAAGAAATAGCTGAAGTAAAAGTGGGTCTTAATTTTCTTAAGGAGTTTCCATTTTTTGCACAGAAATAAGAAATAATACTTTTTTTGAATATCGGAGTAGTGCAGAAATCACACATGTGAACTGCAGAAGGTAGTGAACATTGGGCAAGAGAACTGTCCTTTCATCTGAGTTTTTCAAGAAAAAGTTGTGAGATCTTGGGCAATTCATTTTTATTTGATGAGAAGTGCAGCCAATTTGGACTCTGAGAACCTGCACTTGCTCTCCTAATTCTGCTACCTCCTGACCATGAACCATTGCAAATTTAGGGCTTAGCACTTCATTGTCATTCATTCACATCATAGATAAATGATTCCTTTGCCTCATAATTTTCACAATGTCAGCTCAAAGTTCTATACTTAATTTTCTTCTACTGCAAGATGAAACAATCTTACTTGAAAGAGATTTGCTTAACTACCACTGACTATAATTTATCAGACTAATATTTCTTTGCTAAAAATAGAAATAGAAGGAGCAAAATAAAATAATTCTTTTCCGAATTGCTTATGCCTACTAATTCAATTTAATGTGTCCAATTTAGTTGCTGCTAAAAACAATCATTTTAGTGGTGCTAATAACCATGAGCCATTTGTTCTTTACTTCCTCCTGCTCTGTTCCACTCACTTCTCTTCCCCCTTTTAGACTTCAACATTAGTAAACTCAATTTAATTGAATTTGTATGAACTTTAAAATTTTTTCATAGGCATTTTAATTTAATAGGTGTATTTTTCAATTCTATTTTATAGTTTTAAAAATATTATTTTGAGATGACACCCCAAAATGTTTAAGAATTTTCTGTTTTGAGGAAATAAAAGTCTTATAAGAATGCTTAAAGCCCGAATAAAGAAGAATAAAATTCTAAATTTAGAATAACTGAATTTGCATGAATTGTTCTCTACTTGGGAATGGACTGATTGTCCTTATATGACAAAATCCATGAGCACATTATTGGGCATCAAAAAATCCACCATGGCTTCACTTCTGAATGGGAAAGAATTCAAAATGTGGAAAATGTAATTATTCTTCTGTTTAAGTTACCATTTAAAGAGATCCTGTGATCTTGTAACAATACTGATTGATATAATCTTATGATTCCATATCCTTAGTTGGTATTATTACATTGTGCAGTTCACAGTTTAAAACTGAAACTGGAATGTTCAATCATATAAATTTGAAGCTGTGTAGAACATAAAGATCCTGTTTAATCTCCCAGTTTTCCAAATGAGGAAAATGAAGGGCTGAGAAGTGAATCCCCAAGGTCATGGGATTTAAGAGAATATTGCCAAAGTTGAGAATAAAATACAGACATCTTGGCATCCTATACAATGCTCTTTTAATTGGTACAATTGGTTCTTTCAATTGGCTATATTATTTTTGAAAATCATATGACACAGATAGTTCAATTAAACTAACTTTTATATACTATCTTCCTAACACAACTTTCATTGAAGATAAATTTTAAAAGAAAAAAAAAAGAAAGTTTTACCAATTAAATATTAGACAAGGCTATCAGTGTCTAAAGACCACTTTGTGTGTGTGTGTTTTTAATACCTTTTCCATTCTTCAGAACTATATACCTAAAGCTTTGCTTTTGTTCTCCTGCCTGTCACTGATTACCAGTGCCACATTGCTAATTAATGGTTTGTTTTTGCTATGGTTTTGTGAATATATGCAGAACTGAGAAAATACATCAGTTGTGGGGAATTCAATTTCAGACCCAAAAGTTGAAGATTTGCTTTTGTCTTAGAAAAGGAGATACACTCAAGTAATAGAAAAAAATACTTAAATTAGAATCTAGAGATTCTTCTATTTCCATTTTGGTCATAAAAACTCATAGACATCTTATTCGCCATGAACAGAGAGTTTGAATACTTTTTCTTTATTATCACTTCCAACCTCTTCCTCTTCCCTTCCAGGCTCACCATCATTTAATAACCTTTCCTTTTCACAGGTTAATTTAACTAACTTTATACATCACCCAATTAAGATTATAGCAGCTTGAGGCAGCTAGGTCTCTCAGCAATAGAGTCCCAGATTTAGAGTCAGGAGGACCAAGGACCTGGGTTTTAATTTGGCCTCAGACTGGGTGACTCTGGGCAAGTCACTTAACCCCAGCTCCCTAGCCTTTATTGCTCTTCTGCCCTGGAACCAATACTTGTATCAATTCTAAGACAGAATGTAAGTGTTCTTTTAAAAGAAGATTTTTTTATATATTTTTTTTATTTATTTTTTCCCCAAACATTTATTAATATTCATTTTTAACATGGTTACATGATTCATGCTCCTCCTTTCCCCTTCGCCCCCCCGCACTCCCCCCACCCATGGCCGATGCACATTTCCACTAGTTTTGTCATGTGTCCTTGATCAAGACCAATTTCCAAATTGTTGATAGTTGCATTGGTGTGGTAGTTTCGAAGTCTACATCCCCAATCATGTCCACCTCAATCCATGCCTTCAAGCAGTTGTTTTTCTTATATGTTTCCTCTCCTGCAGTCCTTCCTCTGAACGTGGGTAGCATTCTTTACCATAAATCCCTCAGAGCTGTCCCATGTCATTGCATTGTGGCTGGTATAGAAGTCCATTGCATTCGATTTAACCATAGTATATCAGTCTCTGTGTACAATGTTCTTCTGGCTCTGCTCCTTTCACTCTGCATCAATTCCTGGAGGTCTTTCCAGTTCCCATGGAATTCCTCTAGTTTATTATTCCTCTGAGCACAATAGTATTCCATCACCAGCATATACCACAATTTGTTCAGCCATTCCCAAATTGAAGGGCATACCGTCCTTTTCCAGTCCTTTGCCACCACAAAAAGCCCAGTTATAAATATTTTCATACAAGTCTGTTTATCTATGATCTCTTTGGGGTACAAAGCCAGCAATGGTATGGCTGGATCAAAGGGCAGGCATTCTTTTATAGCCCTTCGAGCATGATTCCAAATTGCCAGCCAGAATGGTTGTATCAGTTCACAACTCCACCAGCAATGCATTAATGTCCCAATTTTGCCACATCCCCTCCAACATTCATTACTCTCCTCTTCTTTCATTTAAGCCAATCTGCTAGGTGTGAGGTGATACCTCAGAGTTGTTTTGATTTGCATTTCTCTAATTATTAGAGATTTGGAACACTTTCTCATGTGCTTATTGATACTTTTGATTTCTTTACCTGAAAATTGCCTATTCATGTCTCTTGCCCATTTATTGATTGGGGAATGGCTTGATTTTTTATACAATTGCTTTAACTCCTTGTTTATTTGAGTAATTAGACCCCTGTCAGAGTTTTTCATTATAAAGATTTTTCCCCAATTTGTTGTTTCCCTTCTGATTTTGACTACATTGTTTTTGTTTGTACAAAAACTTTTTAGTTTAATATAATCAAAACCATTTAATTTATATTTTGTAATTTTCTCTAACTCTTGCTTGGTTTTAAAATCTTTCCTTTCCCACAGATCTGACAAGTAAACTATTCTGTGTTCACTTAACTTGTTTATAGTTTCCCTCTTTATATTCAAGTCGTTCACCCATTCTGAATTTATCTTGGTGTAGGTTGTGAGATGTTGATCTAGACCTAATCTCTCCCATATTAAAAGAAGATTTTAATGGCTATTGTATCCCAAAGCTTGGGACAGGCCCATTTTTTCCCTTAATGTACATGTGGTTCACAAGCTTTATCTCCTCCAGAATGCCTGCCTTCAATTCTTCACAATGATTCATTTCTCCTGACTGTATACTTCCATCCCACCACAGATAATAATGATGAGTATAAGTAATTTTATATAATAATTATTACATACCAGACAGTGTGCTAGAAGGTAGATGTTAATATTTTTTCCAGATTTATCGATGAGGAAAATAAGACAAGCAGGGTTTAATGAGTTGCCCAAGTATCACAAAACTCATAAATGTTAGAGGTCAGATTTGAACTCTGATCTTCCTAACAACCAGGTCTAGGACAATACCACTTAGTTGCTCATATCAGTCATATCCTTATCCTTGCCTCACAAATATTCTACCTCTATATTCATTAATTCTGAAATCTCTTCCTTTAATATATTTAATTTTCACTTTGCCGATAACTCTGCTTGCAATTCAAATGTTCTTCTTCATCCACTTTACAACCTCCAATCAATCCAATCCTCATTTCTTTCATAGGCTTTTCACTCCTGAATTGGCTAAACTCACTTCCTCTCCTTTTTGACCTCATAGTAAACCAGTTCAATTCTACACTATCCTCTCTTTTCAAATCCTTTGCCTTCTTATCCTATTGTAGTTCTTGTTTTGCTAATTCCTATTCTTATATTATTCCCACAACCAAATGTCTCCTTTCATACTCAAATGCTTCTGAAGGAAACTGAAGAAAATCATTAACCTATTCTGATTAGGTCTACTATCAATTTATGTCACATAATATAAATTAGGTCCTTTCTGAGACAAGTAATCCTTTATATACTTAATCAATTCCCTATCTCACTAACTAGAGCAACTTTTAGGACATATTTCATCCCTCCTCATACATCCCATATTTTCCTTTGTCCCTATCCTCTCAGTTGATAAATTTGTCTCTTCTCATATTTGACTGAAAAATTTGAGAGCATTTTTCAAGACTCCATCTTCCTAATCTCAAATTGCTCAGATGACTTGCATTACCATCTCCTTTATTAATCCCTCTTTCTTTTTTAAATTTAACTTAAAATTTTTTTCACAATTGTTTGACATTGTTTTATTAAAATTCTCTTCTTCTACCTTTCCCTCTTCCTGAGGTGGTATATAGTCTGACATACATTATATTAGTGCTTTCATAAATTATATATTTTCATATTCCTCATGCCCCATGACAGAAGATACATATCACTCACACAATAATAATGAAAAAAAAACTCATGAAGGAAATAAAGTGCAAGACAGCATGCTTTATTCTGGAATCAGACTCTAATAGTTCCTTCTTTGCCTGTCAATAGCATTTTTTAAAATCACAAATCCCTTGGATTTATTTTGGAAACTTGCTTTGCTTATAAAAATTTAGGCCTTCAAAGATCATACAATATTTTCTGTTACTATATGCACTGTTCTCTTGGTTCTGCTTGCTTTGTATCAGTTATATCACCCTGTTCCTCATTTCTTATGGTGCGATAGTATTCTATACTAATCATACATGACATTTGTTCAGCAATTTTCCAATTGATCAACACCCCATCAGTTTCCAATTCTATGCCACTACAAAAAGAGTTGCTAAAATATTTTTGTTAGAGTAGGTCTTTTCCTCCTATTTCCTCTTTGGCATACAGACAGATGTGGTATTGTTTGATCAAAAGCTATTAATAGTTTTATGGACCTTTTGGTCCATATTGCTCCCCAGAATGGTTATATAAGTTCACAGTTCCACTAAGAGCATATTAGAATTCCAATTTTCCCACATTTCCTCCAACACTTGGCATCTTCCTTTTTGGACATGTTAGTCTGATAAATATGAGATGGTATCTCAGAATTGTTTGAACTTGCATTTTAAGAATCAATGGTCATTTGGAGCTTACTTTTTTGTTGTTCCTATGACTATAGATAATTTTAATTTCTTCATCTGAGAACTGCCTATTCATATCTTTTGATCGTTTGTCAATTGAGGAATGCTTTGTGTTCTTATAAATTTGAGAAATGAGTTCTTTTTAAGACATCATCCCTTAAAGTTTTCATGATTTGTTGTTTTCCTCCTAATCTTGATTGCATTGTTTTTGTTTATTAAAAATATTTTTAATTTAATGCACTCACAATTATCCGTTTCATTTTTTGTTATGTTCTCGAAGTCTTTCTTAATCAAGAAAGAAATTTGAAATTCCTTTGTTGAGATAATAGTTGAACCAATTAGTGCTAATAGTATGTAGAAGGAAAAGAGAAAAAGACCCAGGGGAAAGCAAAAACCTTTGGGGATATCTAGAATTAATAGTGATGACAGAGTACGTAAGACTGAGGAATGATCTTACAGGTGAAAAAAAAAGAAATGTTATGAAAATCCATAGAGAAGAGAGTATCAAAGTGTAGAAGTTGATTAAAAGTGTCATAGACTGTGGAGAGATCAAAAGATGAAGCAAAAGAATAGGGAATTAAATTTTGTAGTTAAAGGGTCCTTGATAACATTAAGGAAAGCCATCCTGTTTGAATAATAAGGTCAGAAGGCATACTGTAGAGTTAAGGACAGAGAGAGATAAGGAAGTAGAGGCACCTACTGTAAATGACCTCAGTTTAACCATGAAGAGTAGTAGGATGATAGCTGGCATATATAGATGGGTCATGTGAGGGGGTGTGGGTTGAGAATGGGAAAGACATAGCATATTTGTAGACAGGTAAAAAGAAGTAAGTAGAAAGGAGTAATTGAAGATTAGTGAAAGAGTAAAGAACATAGAAGCCAAACCAGTGAAAAAAGACAGGATATTCTTTGAGCATATAAAAGTATTTATTTTTCCAAGGTGGATAGTAACCTATTCACACGAAATAGGAGTTAATGTATAGCAGATCTCAAACTATACTATAGTGTTCTAATCTTTAAAGCAATGTGGTACTGGTTAAAAAAATTAAAAAAAAAAAAAAAAACAACAATGTTGGACATGAAATAAAAAGAAACAGAGTAAGTAGCTTAGGTAATCAACAAAAACCCAAAGGTCCAAGCTATTTGGGAAAGAAGTCGTCATTTGGCAAAAAATGCTGGAAAAATAAATGGCAGAAACTAGGCATAGACCAATATTTCATACTATACACTAAGATAAAATCTAAATGAATACTTGATCTAGAAATAAAGGGGTTACCAAAAACAAACAAATAGGGGAACAGAAAAAGATTACCTCTCAGACCTCTATTCTCATATTTGTAACTTCTTTTTTGACATATTAAATTCAATATGCCCAAAACTCAGTTCATGATTTTTGTCCCCAAAAAACCCCTTCTTAACTTCTGTATTATTTTCTATGGTGTCACTCTTTTTCTAGCCACTCAGGCTTACAACATAGATTTGATACTTAATTGTTCACTCTCTCTCATCCACCATATTCTAACATTGGTTAAGCCTTGTTCTCTCTACATTTGTCTCATCTTTCATGAGTGTCCCCTTCTCTTCTCTAATGTTGTTACCACCCTGGTAGGTCTAACCCTCGTTACATCCTGCATGGATGTAATTATTTTAAATAAATTTTAAAAGCAAATATTTATTAATAAGATACAAGTAAATATATAGTAAGTTGAGGAAGAATTCAAGATTAATGTCATAATGGCTATAAGGGCAATATTAATAAAAAAGTATTTAATGAGACCCAGAAAAACTAATTTAATTTCATGTTGGATTGAAGCATATTACACAAAATAAGATATGTAACCATGTTACAGTTTTTTCCTCTGGTGAGGATAAATCAAAAGTAACATGATCTGTTCTGAAGGTTGTATTTTATGGAAGGCCATTCATTAGATCAGCTCTAGTCATGGGAGTGCAATGAGGGTAACCAAAGCATGACAAATAACGTTTTGTTGAAGGAACTAGAAATGTTTAGCCTATAGAAGAAAATTTTGTTCAGGGGAAAGGATATATTAGCTGTGAAGAGTCATCAGATTTATTCTGTGATGTCCCAGTGGTAAGATCTAGATTACAAAATTATAATAACTGCTTGATACAAGGAAATATTTTCTCTTCAAAAAACTGAGTATATTACCTACAGATATTGAATTCTATTACTATAGTTCCTCAAATAGAAGATAGATGACATCTTTTGGGGAATGCTTTCTAGAGCCTTCCTTCTTAGATAGAGGTTGGGCCAGATGATCTCTAAAACTTGCTCTAACTCTAAGATTCTATAATTTTATGACTCAGAGTTCAGTAGTCTTTCTCAAATATTTCATGATTTATAATCAGTTGTGTTATGTAGGACAACGCACTTCACTTTCTTCGGCCTCCGAATCTCTCTCTGCAATATGAAGTGTATGGGCGAAATGAGTTTGAAGGTATCTTCAACGAATCAGTTTCTATTATTCTGTTTTTATATAAATAGAGCAAATTTTATTCCACTAATGAAATGAAACAAATATCTGGCAAGTAATCAGGCCTTATATGTCCCTAAGAATTCTAAACAGCATTATATCCATTTTAAAAATTAAAGTAAATCATAAAAATAGCAATTACATTATATATGCCATATGTAAAGTTCCCTAATGAGAAATTTTAGGGGAGTGTTACCATTTTGTTACCATAATGATGGTTGGCACATTATGTATGGTCACACACACACACACACACACACACACACGAGTACATACACACCCTTAATTCCTTCTGAGGACAAAAAAAGTATAAAAAAGGGTAAGAAAGAGACAGAATATTAAAAGAATGTGGAGAATTTAATTGATAATCTTAGACTTGCAATAATAACAAAGGATTTGGAAGAAAGAATAAGAGAGAGAGAACATTGAAAATCAATAGAATAGACCTTGTATTTTGGAAATCAATTTGTAAGCTCCTTTGTAAAATACCTTTAATTAAATCATATTCAAACCAGCTAGGCTTGCAATTTAATAAACAATTTCTTTGATATTTATGTCATTGGCAGATGGAAAGGTAAAGCTGTAGGACTATATATTTAGAACTTAAAAGACCCCTTATGACCACTGAATTCAATGTCTTCATTTTAGAGTTGAGGGAAATTAAGCTTACAAAAGTGCAAAACTTTACTTGGTATCATATAAGCAGATAAAATTGGAGTCAGGATTTTAACCCGTTTCCTATAACTCCAGATCACTCATCTAAACTCTTTCTACTGAACCAATCAGAGATTTAAGAATTAAAATGGTTCCAGAATTAGAGTTTATATCTTAAATGGGCTTCTCTATCGCATAGATATCAGGCATGGCAACTACATTGGCAGAAGTTGTTGCCAGAATGGCTTGGCTGTGTTAATGGAAGCTCCATAGAATAGTGGCTTGATAATAAGGAGGATGATAGCATATTAGAATTTTTTTAATTATCATTGTGTTTCCCATTAAGATGAACAGGTTTTGATTTCCAGGGTTCCCTGCCTGTTGTGTGTATATATGTATATATGTGTGTGTGTTTATGTGTGTTCTTGCCAAAGGTCATTGATTATCAGGAGGCATTATGGAAAATCCTTTTTTCTGTTTTGGAATCACAGGTTTTTGGTTAAGGTTGTTGATGTTTATTGGACAGGTGGATATATAATGACTCCGCAATGATTCATTATCATCAAGAAATGAAATATTTCACAAAGTGAACTTCCCTGTGAGAAAGGACTTGAGAGAATATACAGGATAATGGTTTTTACAGTAGAGAAGGCCACTAAGGCCTGGTGATATGAAGACTTTCCAGAGTGTGTTGACCCAGATGACTTCTGATGGTTCTTTTAACTCTAAATCTATAAATTCATGAACTTAAATCTGAGCAAGGTGAGGTGAGAATCAGAGATGTTGAGCTAGAAGGTACCTTGGAAAACATCTAGGTTGACCTTCCCTTTTTATAAAGGAAGAAAATGAATCAAGAGTCATGATGTAACTTCTTTAAGGTCACAAAGGCCAAAAATTTCAGTCATGATTTGAACCCAGATTCTCTGTCTTTAAATTCAGTACACTTTCCACAGTGACATATTGTCTATGTCTGTGTTGGTATGATCAATCTCAATTCAGTGTTTTGTTTTGTTTTGTTTTTTCCTTCAACCAAAACAGACCCATGGGCATCAATCTTCTAAACAATGTTCTTTGGCATATTCCCTGCTGATTGACAGTTTGCCTCCCCTTTCACTATACAGATAAGTAAATATATATAGATATGAAGTATGCAAATATTTATATTGGCACATATATAATTGTATATGTATACATATGATTTTATATGTGCATATATGCATATGCATGACTGTGTATATATACACCGTCATTTTAGATTGACCCTAGAAAAATGTGGCTGAATCATTGACTCATTGGTGACCAAGTTACTAAAATTTACTACAGTTGGAGTGTTATTCTGATAATTTGTAGTTTGGCATTGAGCAAATCTCTTTCCCTCTCTGTGGCCTGAGGAAATTCATGTAGAGTATCCTAAGAGATGCAAGTAACTGAAAACTTAAGTAAGAATGTGTAGAGTGGGTAACTAACTCAAGGGAATGATATTTCTCTTTAGCCAGCTGCCTAAGTAGGAAGGCCTATATTTATTTCACAATTGCAAATGTTTTGAAATTGCAAAAGATGGAAGAGTTTATTGTTTTCATATTAACATTACTCTCTGACTATAATGAAGCAAATCTTAGAAATTCATAGTAAGTCATGATAGGGGACAAAAAAGTACACATGGCATTTCTAGAAAACATTTTTTTCATAAATGCTAAAGCACCAAATAAATGTGAATTATTGGTATTATTCCATATTCTTTTAAATAACTAAGACATTCAGGAAAAAGTGCAATTAAATACACTAACCACTATATTTCAGAGAAGTTTTGACATTCAAATGCACTTGAGTAGATTTTTCCTCATGGATTAAATTGCTAGGCTGCTTATTTGTTTGACTAGAGACTGGAACTGATTGATAGGTTTCTTGATGTCAATACTAGGCAAATTCCACTAAAGCAGCTCTCTACAAAGAAAAATGATGGCTTTGGAAATCTGGCCTCTGTGCCAAATCCTGACTGCTTAAGATAATTCCATTCAAGTGTTGCATTTATACTCTGGCTCACTCTCCTGGAACCTAGCCTATTATGCCTGGCCCTCAGGGTTCTAGGTAATAATCCTAATGAGTTTATAGAATCATTTTTCTTAAATTGTTAATTTAACTTGCACAACTTTTATGTTCCTATGATGTTGGTAGGGACTAGTAACTATTGCCCCAGATCCATTCAACTACTTCAAATCGAATAGCATTTTAAAAAGGTTATTTATTGCAAAAGTATAACAAGGGCAAACATATATTTTCTCTAATATTTTAAGGGTATACATTTTCTCCTAAAACTCCTGAGTCTCTAAAGAGACTTGGCTCAGTTCCTACTGAGTTTTGGTACCACCAAATTCATGAGAAAAAGCAACATGAGCCCTGGAAAATCCTCATTTCAACCACTATGGCATTAGTGTCCTGAAAATCATTTGTAGGTCACTAGTACCTACTCAAGGAATAGATTCTGCATTGTATCTCACCCAATGTCATGAGTGAAAATCATTGAGATTCCTCAAGAGTGACTAAAATACAGTTATGAAATACTTTTCATGCAAATAAAGTCAAATCTGCATAACTGGAAAAACATTAATTACTCATGGGGAGTCTGAGACAATATAATAAAAATGACAATTCTACCTAAAATAATTTACTTATTGCTATGCCAATCAGAGTATGTAAAAATATTTCATAGAGCTAGATCTCAAACTATATTATAAAGTGGCAAAAAAATGAAATAATCTGGTACTGGCTAAGAAATAAAACAGTGAACCAGTGGAGTAGATTAGACACTCAACATGTAATTGTAAATGACCAATCATAGTAACCTAGTATTAGAGAAATCCAATGATCAAAGCTTTAGGAAGAAAAAAATAATTTGACAAAACTGTTGGGAAAACTGGAAAATAATATTGCAGAAATAAGGTATAGATCAACACCTCAAACTATATGTCAAAGAAAGTCAAAGTGGATATATAATTTAGAAATAAATGGTGATACCCAAACAAATTAGGGGAGCAGAAAATGTGTTACTTGCCAGACCTCAGTATAAGTGGACAGTTTAGATTAAAGTAAAACAGAGAATATTATAAGTTGTAAAATAAATAACTTTGACTATATTTAATTAAAATATTTTTGCATAAAGAAAATCAATGCAACTTAGATTAAAAGGCAAACAACGAACTGGGAAAAAATCTCTGACCAAGATCTCATTTCTCAAATATATGGAGAACTGAGTCAAATTTAAAAGAATACAAAGCATTCCTCAATTGACAAATGGTCAGAAAGCACAAAGAGGCAATTCTCAGATAAAGGAATTAAAACTATTATTTATCATATGGGGAAATGTTCCAAATAGCAATTATCAGAAAAAAATGCAAATTAAAATAACTCTGAGTTACTACTTCATGCCTATCAGACTAGCTAGCATGGAAAAAAGGAAAATAATAAATGTTGGAGTGGATTTGAAAAAATTGGGAATATAAAATTGTTCATATCCTTTGACCCAGCAATACAACTATTAGGTCTGTATCACAAAAAGATTAAAGATAGGGGAAAAGAAGTTGCTGGTGCAAAAACATTTATAGTAGCTTTTTTGTAGTGGCAAAGAACTGGAAACTGAAGGGATTTCTATCAATTAAGAAATAGTTGAAGAAATTGTGATATATATTTATAATGGAATACTATTGTGCAATAAGAAAGGACAAACAAGATGACCATAAAAATAAACCTAGAAGGACTTATATGAAATGATACAAACTACAGCAAACAGAATCAGGAGCATGTTGTATGTAACAATAATAATATACAATGATTTACTGTGAATGACTTAACTATTATCAACAAAGCATAGTTCCAGAATAACTCAAATGGGCCTCCACTTCAAAAGAAGAAACAGTATGAGTCCAAGCACAGATTTAATTATACCATTCTTCATTTTATTTCCTCTATTTTTCTCTAGTGTAAGCATTATGTCCTGTTTCAGTACATGATGAATGTGAGAATGTTTTACATGATAACATAGATATTATATTATCAGCCTTCTTGGGGAGTAGGGAGAAGTAGGAGGACAGGAGAGAATATAGATTGAAAAATAAATATTTAAAATACCACACATAATCTACTAAAAGTAAATATTAATTTAAATATGTTATAATTATATCAACATATAATTTGGGAAAAAATTAAATTTCCCAAAAAGTGGTTGAGGCAAAAAGAGAAGATAATTGCTTATGTGCCTTTTTTAATTACTTCTAAATCAATCAGAATCTCTCCCTCACTATGGGATTAGTCATTTAGAACTAGATATACTGTGTCTATGTACGCTGTAGTCTCTCCAAGGTATGTCTCTTATACTTCATCATGATTCTCCCAGAAACAAGGTTCTTAGAGTGATTGTGGGTTTCTGCAACAAGCTGAAGGAATTTGTTTATACATGTTCCAGATTCCACTGGCACAAGGCTTACTCAGTGAGTTGATGGTTTCCTGCTGCAGTACAGAAAGGTATTTATGCTAGGTATTGGGGACTCAAGAATATAACGTTTCACTTTCTCTGCCCTCAAAAAATTTATAGTATAATAGAGGGGATTCGACGTGTATAATAATAAGACAAATAATAAGACAAGTGAAGCAAAGATCTTGGCCCCTTAAGGAAAATTTGAGAAGAGAGATCCTCTGTAGTGTGGGGAAATAAAAAAGAGATATTGAAAAAGGTAATAGTTAGGATGAGCCTTAGAGGAAGGGAATGATTTCAACAAGTGGAAATGTGCCATTAGTGTAATCCATCCAGTCTTACAGGAGGATCTGACAAAAAGGATGTAAATAGGATAGTAACTTATGGTCTGGGGAAGAAACAATTATTTGGTTTTGTGAAGTGTGGAAAAGTATGGAAAGATTGGAGTAACTAGATTGTGTAAGGTTCTAAATGGCAAGTTAAGAAGTTTTTCTTTACCCTCAAATGTGGTTTCTTTTTTAAAAAAAAAAGTGGAAGCTATGATTTTTTTTCCAGATTATGTGACAATACAATTTTTAATACTCAATTTCTGACATTTTGGCATCCACGTTCTCTACTTCCATTTCACTCTTGTAATATGCATGATCTTAAGTGGGGCAAACTGCCTCACAGAATTCCACAGTACTCCCCAGAACTCCAGGAGAGGGGGCAATTGGGGCAGTTAAGAACACTCTTCTCCTTTCCCTAAGAAGCCAGGCAATATGATTAGGTTATTTCTGTGTTACCATATGGTACACATTTTCATGTTCATCATGTTATGAAACAGAGAGAAAAATTCATGGAGGAAAAACAATTAAATGTCATGCTACAATCTACATTCAGACTTCATCTGTTCTTTCTATCACAGTGTATAGTCTTTTTTTTTTTTGTCATTAGTAAATTGGAGTTTTCCTGGATCATTGACTATAACAGTTAAGTTATTCACATTTGGTCATCATACACCATTGATGTCACTGTGTACAGTGTTCTGGTCCTGTTCATTTCACTTGGCATCACTTCATATATTTTTTCAGTTTTTTGTGATCATTTTGTTTGTCATTTCTTATGACATAATAGTATTCCATTACAATCATATACCACAAGTTCATTCAGCCATTCCCCAATTGATTCAATTTCCAGTTCTTTGTCATCACAAAGTTACTATAAACATTTTTGCATTGGTGATTTATTTTCTTATCTTTATATTTTTCTTCTCTTTATCTATCTTTAATCTCATTGGGATGCAAATCTGATAGTGGTATTGCTGGGTCAAAGAGCATGAACAATTTTATGGCCTTCTGTACATGGTTCCAGATTGGTGTCCAGAATGATTGTATCAATTCACAGTCCCATAAGCATGTAGTAGTCCCAATTTTTCCACATCTCCTTTGACATTTAGAATTTTCTTTTTGTCATGTTAACCAGTCTGATCTGTAGTAGTAGTTCAGAATTGTTTTAATTTTCATTTATCTGATTAATAATGATTTGGACCATTTTTCTATATGCCTAAAGAGAGTTTTCATTTCTTCATCTCAGAATTGCCTGCTTATATTTTTTGACCATTTGTCAACAGGGAAATGATTTTTGTTCTTATAAATTTAACTCAGTTTTTTATATATTTGAGAAATGAGGTTTTGGACAGAGATATTTGCTATAAATAATTTTGTTGTTTACCTTTTCATCTTGGTTGCATTGATTTTCTTTGTGCAAACCCTTTTTAATTTACTAGTCAATTATCTCTATAATTTAAAGATTCTATTGTATGCAAAGCTCTGTGAGTAAACCTATAAATAAGTGTCATTGTAGATTATATCAGTGTATCTAAAATTTATGGTGATCATGGTGACTTCTTAACACTGTCTTTCATTTTCAAAAAATTATCTGATTAAAGAATGTTAAAGGACTTGCTTCCTAATAATATAAGGGCTGAATATTCTAATCTAATCTAATTTATCCATTCAGTCAATCTTGATATTTTATGGTCATATGTCAGAATGAATAACCTCCTCTGGAGAAAAGTAACTTACCCTAAAGCATAAAAGCACCTGAAATAGTGGAATGACTCACTGAGAACTGCCCTCTTAAATATGATCTCCTTCAGTTTGAGTTGGTCTCTTTGTGGCCTTGCCCTTTAGCTATGATTTCTTATAACAATAACTGACATTTAAAAGGCACTTTAAATTTGGAAAGCTTTTTTCAGAGCTCCTTAACCTTTTTTTTGTCATAGACCCAATTGGTAATCCTGTGAAACATTTCTCCAAATAATATTAAATACAGAAAGCAAAATACACAGGATTGTAAAAGAAACCAATTAGATTTAGGCAAAATAGTGATTTCTTTCAAGTGTACAGACCCCTGTCTAAGCATTGTAGATGGATATTACAGTAATTTTTATGTTCATTTAAGGAATGTGGTAAAGTCAGAGAAGCAATTTGTACATGGTCACATGACTAGTAAGAACTAGAGTCAAGGTTTGAAGCCAATACTTCCTAACTCTATGTCCAGGACTTTATCTACTTTGTTTTCCTGTCTCCTCAGCATCTGAAAATTGGATTTAGAAAGAGCAGGAAAGGAGACAATATTGTAATGTCATAGATTTAGGGTAAATATACAACTCATAGATCATTTAGTCCAACCACACAAATTATTGATAAGGAAACTGAGGCATAGAGTCAGTTTAGTAACTTGCCAATTAGGTGGAAAAGGCATTATTTGAGGTCAGATTTTCTTATATCAAATCCAGTACACTTCTCTGTGTAACATATTACATGTATATGTGTGTGTACATATACATGTATGTATCTATAGCAATGGAGATACATAGATATAGATATATAGCCTTATAAGATGAGAGACCCTATGAAAAACAATAGAATTATTTGGAAGGTTTTTCTTGTCCTGCTTTTGAAATGGCTTGATTAACAAAAAAAAGGAAAAAATATTGGTCCAATACAAAAATCAATTTTCCAGATATTAGCGATAAAGAATTTCTAAGATATAGAAAAAATAATTATCTTAGAAATAGGAGAAATAATTGATTGATATTGAATAATGAATAAAAATAGTAATGAAAAGTTAGACTAGCTTGGTTGATTGCTTTTGTTGTTCAAAGGAGTGTGTGGGAGAGACATTATAATCTGAATTTCCAGTATCCCAACCATATCAGAAATTTGTTAAAGTTAAAATGACTCACAATGTACCATCATTTTAGTATCTTTAGTATCTCTAAAATATTGAGGTCTTGGTCAAAGACCGTAAGTTGGTAGGTTTTTAATTAAATAAAATTTAATTTATCTTTGTTTTACTTCTATTTACTTCATTGAGATCTTTCCAAAATGGAGGCCCCCGATAATTAAAAACATTTTAACAGGAGGGTATGTACTGGAATGTACACAACCTTACATCCTTTACATCATCCTCTACTCTGTTCTTTTACTCATTTTATTCAATATTCAATCAGTTGCCTAATCTTTTTTAATTTTTTATTAATTAATTAAGAAAAATGTTCCATGGTTACATGATTCATGGTCTTTCCCTCCCTTCCTCCCACCCCCCTCCCATAGCTGATGTGCAATTCCACTGGGTTTTACATGTGTCACTGATCAAGACCAATTTCCAAATTATTGATATTTGCACTAGGATGATCATTTATTCTCTACATCCCCAATCATATCCCCATCAATCCATGTGATCAAGCAGTTGTTTTTCTTCTGTGTTTCTGCTCCCGCAGTTCTTTCTCTGGATGTGAATAGCATTCTTTCTCATAAGTCCCTCATAAATGTCCTGGATCATTGCATTGCTGCTAGTACAGAAGTCTATTACATTCAATTTTATCACAGTGTATCAGTCTCTGTGTACAATATTCTCCTGGTTCTGCTCCTTTCACTCTGCATCAATTCCTGGAGGTCATTACAGTTCACATGGAATTCCTCCAGTTCATTATTCCTTTTAGCACAATAGTATTCCATCAGCACAGACACCACGATTTGTTTAGCCATTCCCCAATTGAAGGGCATCCCTTCATTTTCCAATTTTTGCCACCATAAAGAGTGCATTTATAAATATTTTTGTACAAGTTTTTCTCCTTATGATCTCTTTGGGGTATAAACCCAGCAGTGGTATGGCTGTATCAAAGGGTAGGCAGTCTTTTAAAGCCTTTTGGGAATAGTTCCAAATTGTCATATGGAATGGCTGGATCAATTCACTACTCCACAAGCAATGCATTAATGTCCCTATTTTGCCACATCCCCAAGTTGCCTAATCTTTTGATGTCTTTCTCTTTGATATCTCAGTCAGTTGACAAATTAATAGTTATTAAGCACCTATTAAGTATGAGGCAATGTGCTGAGTGCTAGAGATACAAAGAAAGACAAAAATGAGTTCTTTTTTTCATGGTGCTCAGCCTAATGGTGGGAACAATATGTAAACTATGTATGAATGTGGGATATATAAGATAAATTGTAAATAATAAACAGAGTGAAGGTCCCAGAATCAAGAAGGATGGCAAACATCTATAGAAAGTGAGATTTTAGGTAGATCTTAAAGGAAGCTAGAAAAGTCAGGAAGCAGAAATGAGATGGAGTTTCTTTTTCAAGGACTAGAAGAGTCCCATGTCATTGGATCAAAAAAGAGGAGTGGTATAAGGAGTATAAGGAGACTGAAAGGGTAAGGGAGTGCTTTGTTATGGAGACTTTTGAATGACAGAATTGTATAGATATCTTAGATATGATAGGGAAGAGTTTGCTGAGTAGAGGGGGATATGCCCTTTCTACTAACACAATCTCCCCCACTATTTCTCACTTTGACTATTATGATGACTTTTTATTTGGTCTTTTTTTTCAAGTATCTCAAATCTATTCCAAACTCACCTACCTACTGTTCCTACAGTTGAATGATGTTGCCTCTTTCACATTTTTACCTTTACAGTTTCTGTCCTCATTGCCTGTAATGCTCTGTCTCTATGCCTCTGAGACCTAGAATACTTAGCTGGCTTTAAGACCTAATTTACAAAGCATCTCTTTCTGAAGGTCTTTTCCCTTGTGTCACCCCTATAAATTATTGTGTTCCCTGCATTCTGCATAAACTCAAACAAGTTCCTTGATATTTCTCTACCTCAGTTTCCTTATCCACCAAACAAAGAGAATATTTTCCACAATTGTGTCATGGGATTTTTGAGAAGACAAGAGATATTAGATGGCAAAGTGCTTGGGAAGTGTCAGACAATATTAGGATATGAATAGGTTTTTAAATCCCCTTGCATCCAAAAGGAATTTTCCCCTAAATCACTTTGTCAGTACTGAGAATAATGGACTCATTTACTGTGTTAAAATTAAACCTCAGACAAAGTATAAAGGAAATCTTTTTTTTCCATATCAGAAGAATAACATAACTCATTATCTTTTTAAGAAAAGAATTTTGCTTTATGCTAGCTAGTTTGGAAGAGACATGTCTAAATCCAAGAAATTAATAGAATTAATAGCATTTCCCATTTCTCTAGCAACTTAAAAGAGTCCTGAATCTTGGGTCAGAAGGTGGGCTTGAATCTTCTCCCTGCCACTTACATCTCTGTAACCTTGGCCATGTTACTTAACTTCCTGAGCTTAAATATTTTCACCTTTAAAACGAAGGGTTTAGACTTGATAATCTCTATGGTCTCTTTAACTTCTGATCTTAAACTATTAAGAGTTGATGTTCCTAGAAACAACCCTGGTGTTTATTATCATAAATATGATTATTCCTGCTTTATAGGTGAGAAATCTGAAAATCAAGGACATAGAGTGACTTATCCAAGTTTATATATTTAGCCAGTGCTGAAATCAGGATTTGAACTTAAATCTCCTTATTACAAGGCCTGTACCACTGTATCATCATCATACTATCACTGAAAATTACAAACATAGGTTATGCAATAATATTGACACACTAATTATAAACTAACCTATGATTAAATGTGTTTCTTGAGAAAAACCATGCCATGGATATTTTAAAACTCTGAATAACTCCCAAATTATTTATATTTAGTTTAGGAAGATTTTCTGAATGCTAACAGATGGTTCAGTGACACATCTTTTTGCAAACTAAAATATGTATTTTTTTCTGAGTGCTTTCTAACTAGAATTGTGTTTTCATTTTTTTGTTAATGTTATTCCTATGAATTATTATTATTTCCTTCATATGAAGAGAGAAACTGAGGCACAGAGAAGTTGGCTTATTTATCTATTAGTTAGCTAATAGTGGAATTATAATTATCTTCTGTTTTCTTAACACTTTATCTAGAGTTTTCTACACTAAAATCATACTTTGGGGCTAAATTGGCATTCCATGACTTCATACTACCTTGTTAATAAAAATAGGAAGCATAGAATTAAGAAATGAGTATTCTTGTTAATATTAGTGTAGGGCCAGGCCACCAATTCATTTGGATAAATGAGATTAATTGTAATATGCAAAGATTTAGCTTTTGTTACCAGGCATTAGTGATTTAATATAGTAAGTTTGGTTGATATGACTGCTCTTCTCACATAAACTGATTTTGCCTCTGACAAATTCTAGTCCTAAATAAACAGATTGCCTCCAGAATAATTATTTTAAATGAAATATGATCACTCAGTAAGCCTGAGCATTATTCAATGTAATGTTGGCATTAAGTATTATGATAACCTAATTAGCCAAGAGGTCTAAATTTCCAAAGATTTACTTGAAGTCAACAAAATTAAGGAAAAGTAGCCAAAGGACAGTGGAAAGAGAAAAAAACAGGCAGATTTCAGATTGAAGCCTGGAAGACCTTCCTAAATTTTTGAGGTTTTAAATGTAGAATCAATAGCCTACTTCAGGAGGTATTAGATACCCTGGGCTCCCTAGAGGACAAATAAAGCCTGCCATTTGCCAATTATTATGGAGGAGACTCATGTTATAGTAGTCATTCATTTCAACCAAATCCCCCCCTCAAAAAAGATTAAACAACCTATACATTAGGTGCTATGGTAAACATTGGATGATTAAAAATAATTTTTCTTCCCTTGAGGAATTTGCAGACTATCAAAGTTGAATTACATATTTTTCTGAGGTCCCTTCCAACTTAAATACTATGATTCCATAATTATGGGACTTAGTTAAATGGCTCAAGTATTTTAGAGCTCTCTGGGAAACAAATAATTTCATCTTTCTGGAGGTTTTTATATAAGAACATTACCTTTAAAACACATTTTCATGAAGAATATTGAATTGTAAGTCAAGAGATCTGAGTTCTAGACTGAATACTTCCCTTGACTTATTTATATGACATTTGAAATTTATATTTATTTATATGACTTTTTGAAAAGGTATTTCCCTTGCCATGCCTCATATGTTTTGCTTATCTGTTACACAAATGAATAATATGGAACTAGATATCAATTGATAACATTTGTATAACCAAGTGAAATTGCTTGTCAGCTCTGGGAGGGGGAAAATATTTTTAAAATTAAAATTAAAAAATGTTTTGCTTAGTGGGACTTCATTTACTATCTAATTTTGGAACAGGGATTTTACAGAGAAACGACTTGTTCCAAGTCTACCAGTAGTAGCAGAGATAAAACATTAAGATATTTTATTCTCTGTGGAGAGTACTACATTAGCTTTGATGTCAAAGATCATGTGTATATGTGTATATATGTATATACATACATATATTTATGTATATGCAGAAATACATATTCCTATATGAATATACTCATATATGTGATACAAAAGACACATTTTTTCTGATGTATCTATTAACAGATGAAGGTTTAATGTATGAAATAGAGGAATAAGGAATTGGTGATCACTGTAGAGTAAAAAAAAATGGTCTGAATTTGTGTGGTGTATCATGAACTTATTTTCACCTAAAATCAATTTTTCTTCCAAAAAAATTACAGAATCATGAGCTCCCTTGGAATGTGAAATGGTTTGAGCACAAATGTTACATCGACCAATATCAATTTTCTCATTATATTTGTGGCAAGGAAATGTCTGCATGGGAAACAGTAAAAAGGGAGGAAAACTGGGTAAAATTTTAAATTTTGGTTTAAATAGCAAGGAAAGTGAATGAAAATTTCCATCAGTAACCACACCCTTTCTCTCTTCTTACCTGTTTATGTACTTTACTTTCATGAATAATTGTAAGTCTGCATTGCAATAATATACATATGAACTTTCTTCTTTCCTTCTTTTTTCTTTCTTGCTTTCTTCCTTCTTTCCTTCCTTCCTTTCTTCCTCTCTCTCTCATCCCCTCCCCTTTCACTTCCTCTCCTCTCCTTTCCTCTCAAGAAACTTAGTTGTCTTTTAAGTAACACTGGAGTCAAGGCTACATTTCAACATTTGAAAGTGATGTGGAAATGCATCAAACATTTAGAACACTGAAAAACTGGAGTACTTTTACATTTATTTACATGGCTATATTTGATATCAGTAATTTATCTTTACTGAAATAAGATCTATGCTCAACTTTTCAATTTCCTTCATATGTGTAGGTGTAGAAGAATAGAAAACACATTTGGTGTCAGGGGCCTGTAACCTATCACAGAATCTTATGTCTTTTCATACAAGCTCACCTGATAAAACAGGATTTTGTCAAGGAACCAGCTATTATTGAACTTATGAAATAATCAGCATTTTCTAGTCTTTGATGTTCTTTGAGTTTAAGGATATAAACAACTCAGAAAACTTCCAGAAACACATCACACAAAGATATACACACACACATCTAAGTAAGCAAACTCCCTGAAGGGGCAATGTTCCACCAAAACAAGTTATCACCTAACTCTCTTTTCTAGTAACACATTCAGATATAATTTAAATTTCTGAGACAACAGATCCCATATATTCCAATCTGTACAAGAGTCCACTTTATATCATAGCTAATACATGTGTGTCCTGGTTTTGTTTAAAGTTTTCAGGGTAGAGGTGATAGCTCTAAACATCAGGAAATTTATTTGTTATTTGTTTTGGCTTTTCTTTCTTCATTTTTCCTTCCCTAAAAGGAAACTAAACTGTGCCTCTGCAGATTTTACCCATGTTTCCATTTCTACCCACTGGAGTCATGCAGAGCAAATCTAATAATCTCTCTTCAATATGAAGCTTCTTCATATAGTTAGAGGTAAAGATCATGGCTCCCCTGAGTCTATTGTTTAGGCTAAGTAACACAAGTTGCTTTAACCTATCCTCCTATAGTATGATTGTGAAGTCCTCTATCATTCTGATTGATTCCTAATTTTTTTCCAGTTTATTAATATCTCTTAAATGTCATGACCAGGATTAAGCACAATACTCCAAATGTCATATGAATTGTTCAGAGTACAAAGAAACAATCTTAATTCAGTCTATAGCTTTATATTCATTACATTTCGGGGGCAAAGAGATAAAGCTGTTGACTCAATATTGAGCACATTTCTTGTCTGGCCACATTTTCTCTATCCAATACTTAAAAAATGACTTTCTTAGACTTACATGTGAGACTACATTTATCCCTATTACACTTACTTTGTAATATTCAGTCTAATGTTCTGGTTTGTTGAGCTTGGATACTCAATCAATGTAACTCAGCGTCCACAATGTAAAGGTCAATTTATTGCAGAAATTTTTAGTTTTACTTCTTTTTTTTACTATCTGCAGGCAGTCTAAGAATGAGAGAGGCTGTTGTGCTGATTAGGGCAATTGATGACAGCTGCTGCCTTGCTATTTCTGCAATTCAGGGGCCCTGACCCTTTTGGTTATGGTAAAATGTCAGCAAGCTGCTATTCTCCCAGAGAACTTCTTTCTTCAGTGATTCTGATTTGAGCAGGTATTACTAAGCTTTATTGTTAGATCAGCTATACTCTATGCTTGAGGAAGGAAGGAAGGAAGGAAGGAAGGAAGAAAGGAAGGAAGGAAGGGAGGGAGGAAGGAAGGAAGGGAGGGAGGGAGGGAGGAAGGAAAAGGAAGGAAGAAAGGGAGTTAAGGAGAGAGGGAGTGAGAGAAAGAAGGAAGGGACAAAGGAAAGAATAGAGGAAGGGAGGAATGAAGGAAGAAAATTAAGGAGAAAGGAAGAGTATTGGGGTAAGAAAGAATGGAAGAAGTGAGAGGAAAAGTAAATTAAATGATTCCCTTTTTATTATAGGCAAAAGAGAATTTATACAGGCTTGAGAATTTCCATTTCTTATCCATGTTACTATTGAATTTAACTAACTTTATGAATGGTCTGAGATCCATTGTGGATTACAGAGGCATGAAAATTAGTGGGTAGATAAACACTTTACAGAGGATAATAAAGATAACAGAGTGCTTTGTTGATTGGGTTTTTGCCAGTCTTACTGGTTTAAAATCTTTCACCATTGCAAAGTGGGTGTTTGATACTATACTGTGGAGAGTAATGAGAGTTCAAGACTTCATTACAGTGCTGAGTTATTACCCTCCAGTGAGTATTAAGAAGCACTTCTGTTAGGCCTTATTTAGTTGGATGATGATTATAAGGGTAGTGGTTTATCACAGTGACAAAAATCCAGATATGAGTAAGGTTTTAATGTTTTTCATGACATATTTTTATGACTAGTATTATGACTTTTTAAAAAGGGTCTTCTTAGCTTAAATCTACTAAAATACATTAATGTATTTTCTGCTTCAAAGAGTGTCATCTCCAATTTCATCTGAATTGAGGGACCATTTTCCTAAAAATAACACAAATTCTTAAAATAACTTAGCATAGGGTTTATTCAGGAAAATAATTTGAGAGTATTGGTGAAACCATTACCCAGTTAAAAAACTATTGTTCATTTTGAATTGTGACTACTAAAAGATGATCATTTCAGTTAACTTCCCCTCCCCATCCCTTCTCCTACCCTACTTCACCTTTCCCTTTCCAATATGTGTGTATTTATGTGTATGTGCACACACATGAATGTGTCCTGTGATTTCAAAGAGCTTATAAACATTGTTTGGTAGAATAGTGCCACTGGGGACTTAAAGGGCGATGTATGCAGAGACCAGCTGTCAGCCCAGCAGTCTGTTCAGCTTGGGCTGTCTTTCTTGAAATATCACCTTTATTAGAGTGGTAAAGACATTTTTCTTTTGCTTCACTGGATGATTCCTCTAATAGAGATTGTTGCATTATTTACATTCACTTCTCCCTATATCTTTTTTGTTATTGTTGCTGTTATTTATGCTTGCTTGATATCTATAGTCAGTTACCCTTATCAAATTGGAATATAGATGAATCTGTTTTGTAGCTGTACACATAAATGTCACATCTTCCCTATTTGCAACTGTACATTAACTTTCTCTAAGGTCATTGAAACACAAAGTTTCCAGATTAGAAGCAATCTTAGCAGCCATCTGCCTACTCCACACTATAAAAAATCCTCACTAGGTGGGGAGAATTCCAGGTCATTCAGTTGAAAAAGAGAGAAAAAATGTAAAGAACATAGTAAAAGAGTTTGCTGAAGTATCTCTCTAAGCCTACACTCTGGCAATTTTCTGTCCCAGAAATGATAAACAGAAAGTCATTAGGGATCCCTATATTTATTGTGGCATCAAGATGTCAAAATAATAGGGGATTGTGTCTCTTTCTATCACCATGCCCACCTGCTGTTGCCAAACATTCACCAAAGAGAGAGCAGATACTAGATTAGTTGTTCATATTATGGAAAAGAAATATTGTAAGATTGCCATTGTTCTCTATGAATGTCTATCTCCAACATCCACAATGGCCAATCTATTTGACAACTATTCATGTGGTACTACATGTACCATGTCTCTCATTAAAAATTGGCTGTTTTTCAGAAATGACGAGATGCAGATCTTAAACTTTGGACTATATAGACCTTACAACTAAGTAAAAAATAACTTTTCAGTTTTCAGAAACAAAGCTGAAATTCCCTGTCTTGAATTTCCAGTGCTTCCTTCCTTCCTTCCTTCCTTCCTTTAGCGCTCTCTCTCTCTCTCTCTCTCTCTCTCTCTCTCTCTCTCTCTCTCTCTCTCCTTTTCTTTTGCTTCCTTATTTTCTTTCAAAACTAAATATCCTACCTCTCCCACACTGGAATAGCAACAAATTATCATGGAACCAATACCATTACTGTCAGCACAGAAATTATGACAAGTTACAATTTTGGTTCAAGACATTTCACCCTTCCTTAGGGAATCTGGCCTCCTTTTTCTCTCCAGGGGGTATTTATTATTGATGTTAGACTTAGTACAAACAACATTTGATTTTATGTCCATAAAAACTCAGAACTCCTAGCAATTCACCAGCATCATACTCAATATTAGTAAGAAATAAAGACAGGCACTACCATACTCAGCCATATGGTGATTGTTCTTAATAATACTCTTTTCCAGATAGCTATATAAATTGCATAGGCAATTTATAGAATCACAGAAACTGAGATTTAGAGGGGATCCAGTCTAGCTTATAACCGAGTTATAATTCTTTCTCTAACATTCCCCCAATGTAGTCATTCATACTTAGTCTAAAGTTCCCTAGTGAGCTAAAAACTATTACCACATTAGATATTCCATTTCACTTTCAGATAAAACTATCATAAAGTTTGTTAATTTTTCTCAAGCAAAAACAAAATTTCCCTCTCTTCAATTTCTACGCATTTTTTCTAGTTTGATATCTGAGGCCAAAAAAGTAATACATTATCTCTCTTCCCTGTGATGGCTTTCATATACTTCAAGAAAGCTCTTGTCTTCCCTTCCTTCAGATTAAAAATTACTAGTTTCTTCAGATTCTATTCTTTGATATAATTTTGTGACCCTTCATTATCCTCCTTCAGACGGTCTCTAATTTATAATAATAAGTATTGTGCTTTAGGGTTTACAAAAGATTTTACAAATATTGACTCATTTTAACCTCACAACAACCTTTAGAGGAAGATGCTATTATTTTATAGATAAGAAACTAAATTTGAAAGGGGTTAAGCAACTCACCCAAGGTCACATACCTAGTAAGTATCAGAGGCTATTTTTGTATACAGATCTTCTTGATTATAGGTCTGTTTATCTATATACAATGCTGCCATTCATAAAATATAATGGCCAGAACTGAGCATATTTCTTCTCACATATATTAAATGTGATAAAGAGTATGGTAGAGTATGATAAGAGATAAAGAAAATTACAAATGTAAATATCTATAAAATTTGAAGAGGGAGGAAAAAAAAAACATTTAGCTAGAGGAAATCAGGAAAGGTAATACCTGGGCTGAGCACTGAAGAAAGAGAAACTTTTAAATGGACATCCTGATGGCATTGGAAACAGCTTATCCTAAGTCATGGAAGTAAGTGGTGAGATTTGGGAATAGGTAGTAGCCTGCTTTGAGTGTAAAAAAGGGGAGCAATAGAAAATAAGAATAGAAAAGTAAGTTGTAGTCAGACTGTGAAAGGCTATTAATAATAATTATCATTTGCATAAGGTTTGCTAAGTTTTAAAAATATTATCATATTTTATCCTTGAAACAACCCTTAGAGGTAGGTGTTATTATTTTTCCTATTTTGCAGATAAGTAAACTGAAGCTGAAGGGGTTAAATAATATGCTAGCAATTGTATGTGCCTGGATTTGAATTAATTCTTGGTATCAGATCAAATGCTTTTTCCACTGCATTTCCTAGTTGCCTGCTAAATCTAAGGAGTTTGCATTCTATCTTGCAAGCAATAACGGGCAAATGAATATTTTGAAGCAAGAAGGTAGTATGGTAATTTCTATATATTAATAAAATTATTTTGGCAGCTGTCTGAGGGATAATGTAGGGAGCAGATTCAAGTCAGAGAAATTAATTAGGGAATATTTAAAGAATCTAAGAAATGATGAATGCTTGTGCTGCTGGCATTTTGGTATAGTGGAATTTTATTTTTTCTTTGTCTTTTAAATAAGTTTTCATTTATTTTTAACATTCTTTTTTAAATTTTGATTTACAAGTCTCTCCTTCCATTCATCCCCTCCCATAACCATTGAGAAGGCAAGCAATATGACAGGCAACTATATCTGCAAAATCATTCAAAATTCATTTCCATATCAGCCATGTTGCAAAAAAGAAAAGAAAACAAGAAAAATAAAGTGAGAAAATTATATTTCAATTTGTACTCAGAGGTCATCTTTTTTTCTTTGCATTTTTTCATCTTGAGTCCTTCAGAACTGTCTTGGGTTGCTATATTGATCAAAGTAGCTAAGTCTTTAACACTTGGTAATCACTGAAATAATGCTGTTACTATGTACAATCATCTCTTTGTTCTTCTCACTTCGTTCTTATCAATTTGTATAGCTTTTTCCAAGTTTTTTTTTCCTGAAATCATTCTGCACATCATCCCTCATAGCACAATAATATTCTATCACAACAATATCCAACTTGCATTTCACAATTAATGGGCATCTCCTCAATTTTCAGTTCTTTGGCATATTGCAATAGTACCCCATTCAAGTGATTTTAAAATGTGACTAAATAAGACCAAAACAATGAGATAGATGTTTGGGTAAAGAGGGAAAAAGTTAAACATGATATTAAAGTTTTAAATCTTGGTGGCTTAGGAGAATTGAGGTGCCAGCAAAAGAAATATGGAAGTTCAAATAAAAGTTGGGCTTAGTGGAGAAAATGATTGTTGATTTTGAAGTATGAATTAAACATCAGGTAAATACATCCCACATATGTGGAAACCTAGGACAACATTTCATTAGAAGGACATTGTATTTATAGATTTATGAGTTAACTGTGTGAAAGTAGAAATTGTTTTCATAGCTCGAGCTTTCATTCTGAGAATCATCCTTGATTCTTTACTATCTCCCACTTTCTCAGATACAATTCATTGCCACCCCTCTATTGATTTCACCTTTATAACATCTCTAAAATATGCTAAAATATATCCCCTTCTCTTGCCAGACACTACTATTGCTCATATGGAGATGCTCACTACCTCATACCTGGACTTGTTGTAGGTCAGCTTACCTCAAGTTTCTCCCCACTCTAGTCCATCCCCCATTTAGCCAACCCTATGATTTTGCTAAAGCATATGTCTAAACATATCACCTCCCTATTCAGAAAATTTCAGTGGTTCTCACTGTCATATCCCATATCAAATACAAGACCCTCCACTTTCTTTTCAAAACACTTCAAAGCCTAAAGTGTTCCTATGATTCCTTTTTTCTTATACCTTACCATCAGCTACACTTCAATTCAGTGATAGAGGTCTCTTTCCTCTAATTCAATATTTAAGAAAAAATTTTCATTCAAATATTCTTATACAATACCTATCCCTGAAGAAATTTATAAATGAGAAGTGATAATATAGTTGATGTTACAATAAGAAGTCAAAGAGAGTCACTAAGAGAAAGTGGGAACTAAATTTTATTGAAAAAATAAGCATTGTGGCTAGAGTTCTAATGTCCACTATAGAAGTAACTTTTAATGTGATCTTAACACAATTCTCTCTTAGTTTCCACTTAAGTCAATTGTGGATAGTAGTACCAGCAGCAGCAGAAGGAGAAGGAGAAGGAGAAGGAGAAGGAGAAATGAAAGAATAAATGAAATATGTTTCAATCTGCATTCAGACCATCAGTTTTTTCTCACAAAGCATCATTAGTCTCTGCAATTGTTTTGGATCACTGCATTGCTGTGAATAACTAGGTCATTCACAATTATTTATCAAGAAATATTGCTCTTACTGTGTACAATGTTCTTCTGGTTCTGCTCACTTCACTTTCCATCAATCCATGTAAGTCTTTCCAGATTTTTCTGGAATGATCCTGCTTGTCATTTCTTATAGCACAATAATATTCCATTACTATCATATACCACAACTTGTTTAATAATTCCCCAATTGATGGACAACCATTCAATTTCTAATTCTTTGCTACCACAAAAAGAGCTGCAAATATATTTTTGTACAAATGGGTCATTTTCCATTTTTTTTTATCTCTTTGTGTTGCAGTCCTAATAATTATATTGTTGGACCAAAGGGTACACAGTTTTAGAGTCCTTTGAATATAGTTACAAAGTGCTCCCCAGAATGGTTGGATCAGACTGTAACTCCTCCAACAGTGTTTTTGTGTCCTGATTTTCTCCATTCCCTCCAATATTTATCATTTTCTTTTTCTGTCATATTAGCTAATCTGATAGGTATGAGGTGATTCCTCAGAGATGTTTTAATTCCATTTCTCTAATGAAGAGTGATTTAGAGCATTTTTCCATATGACAAGAAAGAACTTTACTTTCTTCATCTGAAAACTGCCTGTTCAATATTCTTTGAACATTTATCAATTGGAGAATGAATTATTTTTATGAAGTAGATGTGGTTTCTCTAATATTTGAAAATTGGTACTTTATCAAAGATATGATACAATAAAATTCTCAACTTTCCTATTTGCTTGCACTTGTTTTGTTTGTATATTTTTTAATTTATCATAAAAATATTCATTTCATATTTTATAATGTTCTCCATCTCTTGTTTCATCCTAAATTATTACCTTATCTGTAGATCTGATAAAACTATTTGATACTCCTCTCATTTGTTTACAGTATCACCTATTATTTCCTCCTATTAATCATTTATCTTCTCCTTTAAATATTTGGATGCTATATAATTTTGTACATATTTTGGGAGCCTCTTCCTGGAGATGATTGTTGGATTCTTTCAATCTCTATTGTTCCCTCTGATTCTAGAATATCAGGGCAATTTTCCTTAACAATTTCTTGAAATATGATATCTAGAGGTTTTTTTTTCATCATGGATTTCAAGTAGTTCAATAATTATTTTTTAAAACTCTTACCTTCCATCTTATAAGCAATACTGAGTATTGATTCCAAGGCAGAAGAGTGGTAAGGGTTAGGCAATGAGGTTAAGTGACTTGTCCAGGTCACACAACTAACAAGTACCTGAGGTTAGAATTGAACCCAGGACTTTTCATCTCTAGGCATGGCTCTAAATTCACTGAACTACCTAGCTGCCACTAGTTCAGTAATTCTCCTCTCCTCAATTTGTTTTCTAGATCAATTGTCTTTTTTAATAAGATTTTTCACATTTCTTCTATTTTTTCATTGTTGTCATTTTCTTTGATTGTTTCTTGATGTCTCTTGGAGTTATTAGTGTCCATTTGCTCGATTCTAATTTTAAAGTAATTGTTTTCTTCAATGAGATTCTATACTACTTCCTTTTTCATTTGGCCAACTCTACTTTTAAATAGTTGGGTTTTTTCAGTTAATTTTTGCATATATATTACTCTTACTTCTCTTCCCAATTTTTCTTCTAACTTATTTTTAAAGTCTGTTTAAAAAATCTATTCGAGAAGTTTTTTTTTCCATCTGACTCCAATTTACATTTTCTTTGGTATTTCATTTCTAGCCTTTTTAATATTATTCTCCTTTAGATTTGTGCCATCATCTTCACTATCACCATAGTAACTTTCTATAATTAGCCTCTTTTTTGCTCATTTTCTTATTCATTGTATACTAACATTGTGCTCTACTCTTTGTTGGAGAAGGCACTGTCCTTACTTCTTGTGGGACTTGTGGTTTTTCTTCTGGTTTATAAGATCATCAAGGTCCAATTTCTGTCTTGAAATGGGGTGGGAGTCCTCACTGATGGCTTGCATTGAGGTGCCTCACTGCTGCCTTGTCCTGGGGGTAAGGTCTTGCTACTGGCTTGCATTGGAGTGAAGGGCTTGCTGATAGCTATGTAAGGATGAAGGCCTGATGCTGTGGGGGTGGGTCTTCCTTGCCTGATTAGCCAGGGGGTGAGACCTTATTCCTGATCTTCCCTGGGGTGTAACCTTGCTTGTAGTTTACACAAAATTTAGGCTCTGCTGCTCCAGGAATTCTGCCCGGCTTTTGGTTTGCCCTGAAAGTGAAACTTCACTGTTGGTTTGCTCCAGGGGTGGGGCCTTGCTATAGGTCAATAGCCAGTTGATAGCTCCTGGTTCTCCTCTCCTCTCCATAACTTACTGCTGGTTTATTTTGGATTGAGACTTCTATATTATAGCTGAGGGGCTTCACACTTCCCCAGCTTTTGTGTTGCCTTCCCTGTCCTTACTGAGCTTCCTCCCAAACTAGGGAGACAATTTTTTTCTGGTTCTCTCAGATCTTTGGATTAAGAGAACCTCTTAATTACTCCAAAATTTGATAAGACTCTTTGTTTTAAAGAGGTTCAAAGGGAAATTTGAGAGAGACAAGTTCCTTGCTCATTCTGCCATCTTGGCACTAGAAGTTCCTGATTACATACTTTTTACTTTTTGTTTAGTTTTAATAACAAATTTTGATGTTTTCTGAAATTATATGATCCATATTGTCTCCCTTCTTTATTCCCTCCCCCTTCCCAGAGTTGACAAACAATTCAGTCTAGTTTATACATGTATTATCATACAAAATATATTTCCATATTGTTCATTTTTGTGAGTAGTCTTATAAAAACCAAAACCCAAAACATATATCCAAATAAGTTAAATGACAAGGCATATTTTTTCATCTGCATTTTTATACTAGCAATTCTTTCTCTGGAGATATATAGGATTCTTTTTCAGAGGTCCCTCAGAATTGTACTGGATCATTGTATTGCTGTTAGTAGCAAAGTCTATTGTATTTGATTATTCCAAAATACTGCAATTACTGTGCTCTTGGGTTCTACTTATTTCACTCTGCATCAGTTTACAGAGGTCTTTCTAGCTCTTTCTGAAAACATCCTGTTCATCATAGCAGAATAGTATTCCATCACCATTATATACTACAATTTGTTCAACCATTCCCCAATTGAGGGACATCTCTTTAGATTCTAATTCATTGCCACTGCAAAGAAAGAAGCTATAATTTTTTTCATAAAAACAGGTCCTTTCCTTTTTTTTTTTATCTATCTCTTGTCTATATAGAGATTGAGTAGTGGTATTACTGGATCAAGAGATATGCATTCTTTCATAGTACTTTGGACATAATTCCAAATTGCCCTCCAGAATGTTTGGATCAGTTCACAACTGCACTAATAATGCATTAGTTTTGTTCCAATTTTGTCACATTCCCTCCACCATTTATCATTTTCCTTTACTGCTATATTGGCCAATCTCATAGGTATGAGGTGGTACTTCAGAGTTCTTTTAGTTTGCAGTTCTCTAATCAAGAGAGATTTAGAACATTTTTTCATGATTATTGATAGCTTTGATTTCATCATATGAAAACTCACTATTTCTATGCCTTGACCATTTGTCAATTAGGAAATGACTTAGAGTCTTATCATTTTGATTAAGTTCTTTATGTATTTGAGAAATAAGGCCTCGATCAGAGAAATGCATTATAAATTTTTTTTTCTCAGTTTGGTTTTTCCCTTCTAATCTTGGTGATATTGGTTTTGTTTCCACAAAAACTTTTTAATTTAATATAATAAAAAGTATTCATTTCATAACTTGTAATGTTCTCTATTTCTTATTTGGTCATAAATTCCTCTGTTCTCCATAGATCTTACAGGTAAACTATTCTACATTGCCCTAATTCATTTATAATATCAATCTTTATGTTTAAAACATATACCCATTTTGGCCTTATCTTGGTATAGGGTGTTAGATACTGGTCTAGGCCTAATTTTTGCCATATTCTTTTCCATTTTCCCCCAGTTTTTGTTGAATGGTGAATTCTTATCCAAAAATGGGATCTTTGGGTTTATCAAAACTGGATGCCTGAGTTCATTTATCCCTAATCTATTCCATTGATCCACCCTTCTATTTCTTAGCCAGTTCCAGATTGTTTTAAAGATTATTGCTTCATAGTACAATTTAAGATTTGGTATTGCGAGGCTACCATCTTTCATGTTTTTTCCCTAGTTCCCTTAATCTTCTTGACCTTTCGTTCTTCCATATGAATTAATTTTGATATTTTTTCTAGTTCTACAAAATATTTTTGGTAGTTTGATATGGCACTAAATAAGTAAATAATTTAGGTAGGATTGTAATTTTTTAAATTAGCTTCTGTTACCCATGGGCAATTAATGATTTTCATATTCTTTAGATCTAACCTCATTTGTATGAAGTGTTTTATAATTGTGTTCATATAATTCCTGCATTTGTATTAGCAAATAGATTCCAAAGTATTTTATATTGTTGAGTGATTTTAAATGGAATTTCTCCTTCTAATTCTTGCTTCTGAGTTTTGTTGGAAATATATAAAAATGCTGATGATTTATGTGGGTTTATTTTGTATCCTGCAACTATTCTAAGGTTATTAACTATTTAATCTATTTTAGCTGATTTTCTAGGATTCTCTTTGTGTAGCATCATATCATCTGCAAAGAGTGATAGTTTAGTTTCCTTATTGCCTACTTCAATTTCTTCAATTTCTTTCTTCTTCTCTAATCGCTAAAGCTAGCATATCTGATACAATATTAAATAATAGTGGTGACATTGGAAATCCTTGCTTCACTCCTGATCTTATTTGGAAGGCTTCTAACATATTCCCATTGCAGATGATACTTACCCAATTCATAGATCTGCTTTTTCTCTATTTTATTGATTTAATAAATCAGTGATATTAATTTTCCCTGAGTACCGCTTTGGCTGTATCCCATAAGTTTTGAGGTGTTAGCTCCTCTTTGTCATTCCCTAATGAAATCAGTGATTGTTTCTGGTTTTTGTTTTGAAGAATTAGATTATTTATTTTCCCATTAGTTTTTTTTTAAACCCTTACCTTCCGTCTTGGAGTCAATACTGAGTATTGGCTCCAAGGCAGAAGAGTGGTAAGGGTAGGCAATGGGGGTCAAGTGACTTGCCCAGGGTCACACAGTTGGGAAATGTCTGAGGCCAGATTTGAACCTAGGACCTCCCATCTCTAGGCCTGGCTCTCAATCCACTGAGCCACCCAGCTGCCCCCCATTAATTTTTAATTTGACTTTCCATGAACCTATCTTGATTATAATTTTATTGCATTGTTATCTAAAAAAGATGCATTTTTACTTCTGTTTTTTCTGCATTGGTTGTGAAACTTTTATGCCCTAGTACATGGTGAATCTTTGCATATATTCCATGTGCTACTAAAAAGAAAATTTATTCTTTTTTATCCATATTTAATTTTCTACAGATATCTATTAAATCTAACTATTCAAAAAGTTCATTCACTTCCTTTATTTTGTTATTTATTTTTCAATTAGATTCTTTTAGTTCTGATGGGGAAATGTGAGGCCCCCCACTAGAATAGTTTTACTGTCTATTTCCTCTTTAATCTCCTTAATTTTTCTTTTAAAAGTCTGGATGTTATACCATTTAGTGCATATATGTTAAGTACTTACATTACTTCATTGTCTATACTACTGTAAGGGTTAAAATAGGGATTTTGACAAAATAAGAGAGCAGCTTTTAATAATTTAAGTTTTAATGAGAATATAGTAGAGTTGTAGATTAATAGTATCCCTTTAAGCCAGAGAAAGGAAAACTTCTAGCAGCTTTTAACAATTAACAATTTAGTTTAATTAAAATAGAGATAGTAAAAGAATATTGTAAAGGAGGGAAAGACAGAAAAGAGGAAAGAGAGATTACTAATGTTATGAACTATAAATATACCTAAAATTCCTAATAATACCTAAAATTTCTAATAACTACCTCTAACTTTCTTCTGAGGACATCTTCTTCTTGCCTGGCAATCACCAGGCCTATCTAACCTACACTATCTATAAATGATTCACTAACACCTAACTCCCTAAAATAATAGACAGCTACCACTCACTCACTCCTTCAATCAGTTTTCCATAGCAGCCTAAACTGTCAGTAACCAACTGACAGCTGATTCTTGCCTATGAGACAGGCAACCTGCTCTCTAGTGATCCCAGAGGCAAAAAACAAAACAAAACAAAACAAAACAAAACAAAAAACCTTTAAATGCTAAAGCCAAAAGCCCTCTCAGTAAGATCAGGCCCACCTTTATATTCCTGTAACTAAACACTAACCCACACTACCAGCAATCAACCCCCAATAACCAACTCATTCCCAGCAGCCAACTTCCCCACAACTGCCAGTCCTAACAGTCAGCAACCAATCCTCCTAACTGTTAGCAACTGACAACCTGCAACTGATGCTGGCTCAGCATGGGGCTTCCTGGTTACTACTTCCTGTCACTGTGGGCTTTTTAATCTCTACACATCTCTATGGTAAGAGGACTTCCAGGTTCCCCACTGAAATAAAGAAATTAAAGAATTCCTTTTTATACTACCATTTATCAAGATATAATTACCCTCCTTATCTCTTTTATCAGATCTCTTCTTTGTTTAACTTTGTTTGTGATCATGATTGCTACTCAGTTGAAGCTCAATAGATTCTGCTCCAGCATCTCACTTTTAATATATGTGTCTACCTGTCTCAATTGTGTTTCTTGAAAACAACATATGATAAGATTCTCGTTTTTAATCCATTGTACTTTCTGCTTCAATTTTATGGGTGAGTTTATCCTTTTATAGTCCCAGTTATGATTTCCATCTTTATTTTCCCCTCCATCTTGATTTCCTCTTTTAATCCTTCCCTTTCTCCTTTCACTCTTTCACCAACACCAGTGTTTTCCCTTTAACCACTCCCCCCATTTCCCCTTCTTATTTTATGCACTTTTCCATGTCCACCCTTCTTATTCCACTCCTACTTCTCTATAGGGCCTTTTAATCACCCTCCCAACTTCTCCCAACTACCATCCTTTATCTTATTCCACCTCTACTTCTCCATAGGTTATGATAGGATTCAATACTCCAGTGAATCTGGCTGTTCTTCACTCTCTGAACCAATTCCAAAGAGAGTAGGGTTTAAGTATTCCCCATCACCACCCTCATCCTCCTCTCCAATGTAATAGTTCCCCACCCCCTCTGCTTCTTTATGTAATATAATTTATCCCTTTTACTTCTCTCTTTCTATTTCCGTTAGTACCAATCTCTTTTTCACCCCTAGATATTTTTTACATATCATCCTAAACAACTTATGACTCCACCCTCTGCCATTGTATACTTCTTCCATTATGATAATGATAGCAATTTTTAAGAGTTATAGATATCACCTTTCCATATAGGAATAAAAACAATTCAACTTTATTGAATTCCTTAATTTTCTTTCTCTTCCTTATTTACCTTTTTATTCTTCACATGTATTTTGCATTTGAACATCAAAGTTTCTGTTTAAGTCTGGTCTTTTCTTCAGGAATGCTTGGAAATCTTCTATTTTATTTAATGACCATACTTTCCATTGAAAATAATAGTTTTGATGGGTAGGTAATTCTTGGTTGTAAACCAAGTTCTCTTGCTGTGTATAATATTTGAATTGTTTCTTGCTAGCTGCTTGAAGTATTTTCTCCTTGACTTGAGAGCTTTTGAACTTGGCTATAACATTCCTGGGAGTTGTGATTTGAAGATTTATTACAGGTAATGATTGGTGAATTCTTTCATTTGCTATTTTACCCTCTTGTTCAAGAATATCAGAGCAGTTTATTACAATAATTTCTTGTAATATGATGTCTAGGCTTTTTTTTCTTGGTCATGACTTTCAAGTAGTCCAATTATTCTTAAATTGTCTTTCCTAGATCTCTTTTCCATGTCAGTTTTTTAATGATATTTCATATTTCATTTTTCATTCTTTTTGTTCTGTTTTATTGTTTCTTGATGTCCCATGAAATCATTATCTTCTATTTGCCCAATTAATTTTTAAAAAACTGACATTTTTTCCATGACTTTTTGATCTTCTTTGTCCCTTTGGTCTTTTCTACTTTTCAAAAAACTCTTTTCTCCATTGGATTTTTGTGCCTCTTTTTCCAATTGACCAATTTTACTTTTTAAGCTATTATTTTCATTTTGAATTAGTTTAATTTCTTTTTCTCATTTTTCTTCAACCTGTCTTATTTGACTTTTGAATTCCTTTTTGAGTTCTTCCAGTGCTTGAAACCAATTTCTATTTTTCTTTGAAGTTTTGTATGTGGTTGTTTGTATCTCACAGTCCTCTAATGATTCTGTGCTTTGTCCTTTGTCTCCAAAGAAATTTCCTAGGAATTTTGGAATGATTCTCAGAGTATTTTTAGCTTTTGCTACTACTAAGCTGCCATATTGGCTCTGTCTCTCCCTAAGATCATTCTTAGATTGGACACTATAACCTACCTCACCTGACTCTCCTAAGATAAAGCCCAAGAGAAAAGCATGCTATTTGCTTGCAGATCCTCTGGATGTATGTTGTAAAGTTGAAATTTCAATCTCTACAATGTTCTCTTCTTCACTGCTTAATTAGAATATCTCATGATAGAGGGATAGAGAGAGAGGCTGACCATCTCCTTACATGCCTTTACTCTCAGTTATTGTACATCACTAAAAACTACATCTGGAAATCCATTCTGTAATTTTATTATCATCTAGAACCATAGTGGCAAACCTACTGCACATGTGCCACAAGTAGCACACAAATACCTCTCTGCAGGCACACATGCCTACCAATTGACTCAGCACAGAGTTCACTAGAGTTTGTTATAGAAATGCAGAAGGAGGCAGGGCTAGGCTAATCTTCTACCCCTCTCCATAAGCACCTGAGGAAATCACCCACCCCTCTGCCCAGCAGCCCACTGGGAGCACATCCTCCCTTCATTATCTGGGATAAGGTGGGTGGCTCAAATACGACATAAAGAAACAGACAGCAACCTGTTGAGTCTGTGGTCAAGGTGATTCACATGGTGGGAAAGAAGACCAGGATTTGGGTTTGAGGGGAGCATAGCTCACAGTGTGGCACTTAGCTGGAGAGGAACAGAGGTAGAGGGGAGCAGAGAGCCCTGGCTACTCCACTCCCCTCTTCACAGCCTGAGGACATTTTTCATATCACTCACTACTTTGCCCAGCAGCCTAGTGGGAGTGTTTTCTCATTCCCCTGTCTAGGGAAAGGCTATGGAGAGGGTGTGGGAACAGCACTCAGCCTCTAGGGGTGGAAGGTAGAACATGATAGTTGATCTCTTGTGGGGCAGGGTGTGGCACTCCATCTCTAAAAGGTTCACCATCACTAATCTAGGGCATTCCTGAAGTAGGGTAAATCCGGGAAAATAAAACAAGTTACACAAATTAAAGGAAGCTAGGAAATGTAGTGGATGGACAGCTAGGTCTGAAGTCAGTCCCAAATTCAAATCTAACCTCCACCACTAGCTGTATTATCCAGGGCAAGTCACTTAACCCTGTTTGCCTACATTTTCTTATCTATAAAATGAGCTAAAGAAGGAAATATTTAAAACCACACAAGTCTCTTTGCCAAGAAAACACCAAATGGAGGCTTAAGGAGTTGCACAAAACTGAAATGATCAAAAAGAACACAAATGTAAAACAAGAGAAAGAGATCAGTGAAAGGTGATTTTCCAACTGTTGCATTTTCCAAAAATAAAAGATGAGTGAGAGTAAAAAAGATTCAATTTGGGTCTCTCTTTTCCAAAAGTTCTCAAAATGATATGAAGAGATTTTGGGAGGGTTGCTTCTCCTTCCATTATTTTTGCTCTCTTTGTCTCAGAAAAAACTGTTGTCACCTAATAATTATTCAACAACCACAAAATTTATTACTAGTTTGCTAGCTTGTTCCTAGAAGTTTCAGAAATGAGTATGACAAGGATTCTGACCTGCTGGATCTCACAATCAATAAAAAAGATATGATAATATCAGGGATCAAGTCTTAAACATTTGGTTCATTTCACAAAGCTCATTAATGACTAAGAAATATGTATCTATTTTTTTCTATGGTCATCAAGTGAGGGCTTACTTTCACTAAAAATGTGTCTATTGTCTGTAATACTAATAATGCTAAGTTTAGCTCCAATAAGGTACTTCATGAGAATCATCTCCTAAATTAGGTCCTCACTTATATGTATAAGCACTCAATTATATGATATAACTTGAAGAAACCCGGGAAAGAGTTCCCTGCCCTATAAATACATCCCATCCAACTAGCAAATGATGTTTTAATGAGTCCTTTATTTAAGGTCAGAATTCCACTATAAAAATGATCAAAGAATATAGAAGAATGTCACTCTAGCTGAACTTAACAAATTAGGCCTGAGGTTCTTTTTTTTTTTTTTTTTTGTATCATTGAGCTCTTTGGTAGTATGATAATATCTATGGAGCCTTTTTTTCAGAATAATCTTTTATTTGCCTAAAATAAAATATAAAGGAAGTCAATTACAATATGATTTTGGGACACCCAGTAATTATTAGGTAGCCACATGTATCACTGATTATTGCTGCTCTCTTGGTTGTTTTTTTGGGTAGTAATAAATTATGTGATATATATCCTTCTGGGATACATTATAAAACATTTCCTTCTAAAATATTCCAGAATGTTTTCTAGATTTTTCTGCATCCAAAAGTAAAAGTTTTCCTCTATATTTGTTCAGGTACTGCCACTCTACTGAATTTCATCTTCTTAATTGATATTCCTGCTTCTTCAAATACAACATTAGGAACTGAGGTGTTAGAGTCTAAATGTGATGGTTTTCATTGTCTCAGAAATGCTGAAAAATTCATTTAGTTCTTCATCAGCTTGTTGGTCTTCCTTAGTTCACAGTTTACATATAATCAAATTTGTCCACTCTTAAAATGTTGCCTTATCCTTTAGCAAGTAAAATTTGGCAAAAAAAAGTGAATAAATGAAAAATACCTGTCAGGCATTTATGTTTTAAGCACTGTGCTGAATACTGGAGATACAAATGATGACTGTTCCTTGCAAGTTCACTACATGATCAGTCCCATTTAATAGGCTTTGTGAGTTTGGACTTGACTTGACATGTTGTTATTCAGTCATTTTGTTAGTAGTGTCTGAGAGTTCATGCCTCCATTTGAGATTTTCTTGGCAGATACTGGAATTGGGAGACATCAGGCAAGTTATCCATTTTCTTCTAAAGCTTATTTTGGGAAACTGATGCAAGTGGGATTTAGTGTGCGTCTGAGGGCAGCAGAGTCTTTTTGATTTTAATCCAAACACCATATCCGCAATCCACTTAACTGCCTGGAACATGACCAGCCTTATATTTCTCAGAGGTGCCTGGCCATCAAAAAACATTTTAAGGTGTGAGCCTGCACATCATTTTAATCATTCTCAACCTCAAAATATATCTCTAAAATAGAGAAAATAATAACACCTACTTCACAATTTTGGATTTTTTTTGATGATCTAATGAAATAAAACATGTTAAATGTTGGCTGGTTTCACTGCTGCTTTGAAGTAGTTTGTCTTGCTTCATATTTTATTTCCAAGAATTTCTTTACCTTGTTTACAGAATCACCAGGACAAGAACAGCAATAAATGTCTTTGAACTTCCTTAGTACCTGTCTACCACACAGACCTTTAGTGTGAATTCTGAAAACAATTGTTTTTAAGTCAGCATATACAAAGGTTAAAAGTACTTTGTGTTACTTCTAGCACAATATCTCACTAAAACCAAAGAATAATCCCAGGTATTAAATCTATCTAATGTTAAGTGCTGGCTAAATACAATTTTTTAAATCTGGACTACTAGTTTACTAATTTCCTCTTCTCACCTTTTTGCTAAAAGATACTACCTGGAATCGCTTCCTGAATGAAAGTTGTTGATGGGGAAGAGCCAACTAATGCCTTGCCCCTTTACAATTTATCTACTTCCTACTCCATGCTGTTCTTTTAAAATTACTTGAGTATATGTGTTACTAGAAGTAGCACAGTCAGTTTTGTTGGCAGCAGCTCTGAAACAGATATGGGAAAATCAATTTTGATCCTGAAATTTAGGAAATTAATTTCACATTCTAGTCTCAAGCTATGTGACTTTACCCCAGATGTTCAGGAGGTTCTTGAAGAGGGTGCTTATGTTTTCTATCACTGGCAACAAATTTCATTTTAGACATTCCGTAGTCTTACCTGTCTAACTTCAGCTCCCTATTCCCCAATATACCCTCCTTGCTTTAACTGATAAAGCAGTTTTTATTTGGTGACTCTGTTTTGTCCCTCTTTACTTTCTGCTAAACCCTCTTCAATCTGGCTTCTAAAGTTTTCATTGAATGGAAACTTCCCTCTACAAAATTAGCAGTGATCTTTTAACTGCCAGATCCAATGGGATTGTGCCAATCCTAATTGAAATTGATCTCTCTGAAACTTTTGACATTGCACATCATATTATCCTTCTGGATACTCTCTTTTAGTTTTTTGTGTGCTTTTCTTTCTTGAATTTCCAAGTTCTGTATGCTCCTCAGCATCTATTGCTGATTCTTAATTTATATCACATCCACTTAATGTGACTGTCCCCAATGCTCTTTCCTGGGCTGCCTTCTCCTTTAAAACTTTTATATTTTTTCACTTAGTGAAATAATCAGTTTTGATTGATCCTGATTGAGTTCATGATTCAATGCAAATCATTCCCAGTTTTATCCATCCTGACCTAGTCTCTGTTCTGAGTTGCAGAATTTCCAGCTGCCTCTTAGACCTCTCAAACTGGGTATCTTAGAGGCATCTCACACTTAACAGGTCCAAAGCAAAACCATTTCTATTTTCTTCCAAACCTTCCTTCTCCTCCAGAAATTCCCTATTATTTTTGGCAATTCATCCAGTCACTGTAAAGGGAAAAAATTTATGGTTTGAATGAATATACAAGAGGGTGGTTGCCAAGGAATTGATTCAATTCCTAATGAAAGATTGAAGTCAGAATGACTTTTATAGTAGTTTATTTACAAACAGGAAGAGAGAGTGAAGGTAAGAAAATCAGAGAGAGGATAGGGCAAGATTTCTAATCTAACACTCTTAAGGATATTGCTCCGGCCCCTTGCTCAACCCAGGTAGGGCTAATTAGTCCTCAACCAGAGGGGCCTTAGCCTTGAGCGATGGGCTGTGGGCCGAGGGTCTGGGGATGAATAAAGCAAAGGCTTTGGTCACAAAGCCTATCTTAATAGGAGAGTCCCTTTAGAGGAATCCAGGAAAGAGTCAGTCCTTTTCATTCACCACGTGGTAGTTCAAAGGGAGAGATTTAAGAACAGTCTCACCAAATCTATGGTCACATACCCAGTAAGCATATTCTTCACCAACCTCCAACTCGAACTCCGAACTCTGAAAAACGAAGTAGTGCCACAGGAAGTTGTAATTCCCTTTTAAAGGCACTTCTTTTGCATCACTTCCTGTGCATTCCTCCCATTTTACATGTACCAATCACAACAAAGGCTTTGCTTAGGACTGCCCAGGAGGCAGTCAGTTGATTCCAATTCGTCATCCACTCTTGCACAGATGGGTCACAGACCTCCCCCACTTGAGAATTAAGTGGGGTGTTTACACTTTTGGTGATTTAATCTAAAAATAAGCAGGGTAGGATTAATCCCATCTTCACATCATTCAGCCTCAAAACCTTTGTATCATTCTTTTTTTCCTTACTCCCTCCTCACACATCCTATATATTCCCAAATTGTGCTCTTAATAAATTTATGTCTTATATTGCTATATTTCCTTTCACTCATAGATAGCTACAACTCTAGTTCAGGTTCTAATCCTCTCTAGCCTTAACTATGGTATTAGCCTTTCAATTTTTTTCTCTGCCTCAAGTCTCTTTCCAAATTCCAATATGACATAAAAATATTATGTAATATGTCCTTTGATTAGAGATGGTTACCAAATAAACAAATGGTTTGTTATCTACAAATTTCACTTAAGCTCTGAATGGGTAATAAGCTATAGGAAATATCAAAGAGCCCTGGAGCATTGTTTTCAACAACTTTACATAGAACGTTAGTACATAAGCAAGATAGAAAAATGGAATTTTACAGAAAGCAAGAGGGAAAGATGAGGGTTATACATGTCTGGAAATAAATAACAGAAGGGAGAAGATAAGGACACCTGCCAGCTGGTCAAAACGAGAGCTGTGGCTTCTTTCCCAGCCTTGATTTTTGCAGGTGTTATGACCTTGGAGCTTCCAGGAACAATTTCGAGAAGCTCAAAATAGAGATTGGGACAGTGTCTTCTTCTTATAGTGATGGCAAGAAGTCTGACCAAGAGTATCCTTTCCATCACAATCTTTCTTAAATCATAGTGACAGCAAGAAGCCTGAGCCAGAAATTCTCTTGTCACACATCTATCTTCCACTCAGCTGCCAAGATGATTTTCCTAAGACCTAGGCTGATGATGGCTTACCCTCCCCTCTTTCCCCTTTTTAATGAGGTCTTATAGCTCCCTATTACTTCCCAGATCAAATGACGCCCTGTTGAAGATTTTAAGCACTTCATGACCTGGTCTCTTCCTCTCTTTCCATCTTCTTTCACCTTACTCCATCCACATATTTTACAATGGCCTATTTTCAATTCTTTAAGTATTCCACATGATCTCTAGTTTTATATATTTACACTGGCTCTCCTCCATGCCTAGAATCTCACTTTTGCTGCTTAGTTTCTTTGGCTTCTTTCAAAAATCAGTTAAAATGTCACCTTCTGAAAGAGACCTTTAAGCCCATTACCTTCAACCCAACCAATTGCTAACATTTTCCCCTCTCAGATGACTTTCCATGTCTTGTATGTATCTTGTATGTACCTAGTTATTGGCACATGTTCTATTAAAATGTACAGTCCATCACAGCAGATGTTATTTTTTTTAAGGGGGGCAGGGGACTTTCTTTGGATCCTCAATGCTTGGCAAGATGCCTTATACATAGTAAATGCTTAATAAATGTTTGTTGACTGACTGACTAGACTACATTTAATAATCCCATAAATAGGTCAAGTAGAGTCTCGCATTTATTCATGTTGTTTACACTTTCTCAGATGTTCTCACTCTATGTCTACCAATCTAAAATTATCCCTACTGCAAACCTAGTTTGAATCTAATCATTTCCTTAAATTTCTCCTTTTTTAAAAGTTTACATTGTTTTCTTCAAAATCCCAACCATATTGTTCCTAGCATATATTACACATTTTAGTACTAAACTGTTCTCTAATCATTTGATCATAAAGAAGACAGAATATCCATTTTAATGTTTTCAATTTGGATAGGTAAGATAGGTCCAGTAGAATAGATGAACTTTGGACAAGTTTGGACTGTAATTAGCCAATAAACAAAGTATTCAATTGAATTGATAATAGAAATGGGGCTGTGTCATATTTGAGAAAGAGTAGAATGCTATCTCTATTCTCAGGGTTTTCACTGTCACAAAAGCTTATTGTTTTGTCACTAATATTCTCCTAGTGATGGTATGTGCTTTGAAATCATAGAATGTCACATTATCAGAAAACATAAAATTGTGGTAAGATCTGAAGGATAACCAACAAAGGTTGGTGAAAATGGCTAAGCTACAAAATATACAACAAATGAAAATTTTCATTAAAAGCGAAAGAAAAATACATATGTTTATGCCTGGACAAAAAAGAGTCTAGTCATATAGTGAAAGAAAAGGATTATAGAAGCCTAAGAACTGCATAACATTCATAGTAAATGTGTATATTTTAAACAATTATATGTTTAAATGCTTAAAGGTTTTAAATGTTTATTTAAAAAGAAAACTATTTAAAAAGGCCAGGAGTAGGCTGGCAGGACTTAAAGGAGATTCTATATATAATCAAATGTAATTTTCATGAGGGCAAGGACTGTTTCATTCTGTTGATGATGGTAATGTTTTTGTTTTTTCATTTTTAAATACCTAGCACTTTTGAGGCAGATAGATGATCAAATGGATAGAATGCTGGGCCAGGGTTTTGGAAGACCTAAATTCACATTTCCATCTCAAGTTGCTTATTAGTTATATGACCCTGGGGCAGTCACCTAGCCTCTGCCTTCCTCAGTTTCCTCAACTGAAATAGGACCAATAATAATATCTATCTTTCAAGATTTTTGTGAGCATCAAGTGAGATCATATTAAAAAGCTTAGTGCAGTGCCTGTTATATAGAAAATACTTAATGAATGCTCATTCCCTCCTTTACCTCCTTGCCTAACAGAGAGCAGTAATTTAATAAATCCTTATTGATTGAGGAATTAATTATGGAACGAATTACAAAGACACACATGGTATAAAATGGCATAGAATAGTTACCTATTATACTGGTCAGGGGCTATTAAACCATTCAGACGCAGGGGAGGAATGACTTAGCAGACAATTAAATTGTTTTTTACTTTAGAAAAAAAAGAAGGCAAGGTTCAACATTATGGAGACAAAAGATAGAAAAATTTGTTGTGAGGAACAAAAATGATGAGTGCAATTAGTTTTGTTTTGGTATTGGTAGATTTAGATGAGTTATTTTAGTGGGAACTCAGAGAATAAAAAAAATGAACACTTGGAGAGAAAAAATTGAAAGAACAAATGAGAGAAAAGGCAGGAAAGATATGGGGATACTTATCCTATAGTTGAAAGACTGCTAAATTTGTAGTCAGAGGACTTGGGTTCTGATCTTGGCACTATTAATTACTTTTGCTTGACTTTGGGCAAAACATTCAGCATGTTCTGATTTTGTCTCCTCAACTATAAGAAGGGGTTGGTATGGTGATCTCTAATATCCTTTTCAATTTAAAATTGTATTTTTCCAGAAGGCTTTATTGTTGTTTCTGTTTGTTTGTTTATTTTGTTTTTCAGAGTCTATTTACTTAGCTTTGCCAAAGGCCAGACTAGAGACTGGATTTTAGGAAAATGAGAGAGCTAATCTCTGTGACCTTGTTCTTCAAGCCTTGATTTCTCCGTCTGTATAATAAGTCTAATTATATAATGCCCCAACCAAGAAAACTATGAGGATAAAAGGGATGGTAGTGAGAAAAGTGTCATGAACTCCTCTGTTGTTGTGGAAATTCTAAGTATTGTTAAAGTTGAATTTGTCTCATTTCCTAGTCTTGCAGATGGTATCATTGGTAAAAGGAACAGATGTTAGATAAGAAATTTGCTATCCATATTCATTTCTCATTGACATTGACTTCTTCCCTAGAGTCCAACAGAATTATTATAAAGGACTCAATGATATAGGAAAGTCAAAGAGTCATAGAATTTATTTTATCAAGTTTATTTACATCAAGTTTGTCCTTGTTTTGTTTCATTCACTCAAGACATTGCTTTCTATCTTCTAAAGTAACATCCAGTTTAAATGTCTGCCAAATTTTTCCTGTAACGGATCTCAACAATATATCCCTCAACCAGTGTGATTTTTAACTATTTGAAGTCATCTTGCACTGTGTGTCATTTATAAGTTTTTCTACAAATTCTCTGTAGAAGCACAATTAATATCTAAGAAAATAAACACATTTTTCAAGTGACTATTCTGTTTTAGGCACAGTGGGAGGAAGAAAGGGCACAAGCATTCATGGAAGAGGCCTTAGAGCTGATCTAGTCCTCTCATTTTCTAGAAGAAATTGAGTCATATAACAGTGAAGAAACCATGTGACAAAGTAAATAGACTGAGAGACCTGGAATCAGGAAGACATGGCTTTAAATCCTTCCTCTGATGCTTATTATTAATATTAACCATGGAAATGTAAAAATTTCTGAGTCTATTTCCTCATATGTGAAATAAGAATGTCAAGTATGAACATCTCTGAGACAGCTTTCTCGAGTGTAAAATGGAGATTAAGTGCCTATTATATTTATGTCATAGGATTCTTATGAGACCAAAGTGAGAGAATGCATTTAATTGATGTCCTAATACAGTACCATTGAGCTGTAAGTTGTCATTGTCCAAGGTCATAGAGGTAGGCAAAGAGCAAAGTTCATATTTTGATTCAGGGATTTTTCAAATTAGTGCTCTGTCCACTGATTTCCACAATGCCTCCTTGAACATAACCTCAATAGAGATGAAGAGCAGGCAGTTCTTTATGGAGGCAAGGCAGCATTTGAGCTAGGCTCTGCAGAATGGCTGGAAGACCCATTTGGCAAAAGACATTCTAGGAATAGGGAATGGAAAGATCCCAGCACAGAGGACAGGAAAGGTGTGATGGGTTATGAGATAGGAATTAGTCTAGTTTTGTTATGGGAGAGCTTTATGGTAAAAATAAAATAAAATAAAATAAAATAAAATAAAATAAAATAAAATAAAATAAAAACAAAGTTTGTGACAGGTTACCCTTTGCAATAATGTAAGACTCCAAAACTCAACTTAAAATTAAAGAGAAATTTATTAATTTAGAAGTTGTGTTGAAATGGCTGGGGAGACAGTGTGCAGGTGGAGACTGCCTCCTACAGGAGATGTGTTCTGGGCTTTATATACCTTTTTGATAACAGGGTCTATATGACTAGAGAAAGGATGATGATGGCATGTTCTGGGTCTCTGGAACCCAAGATGGGTCATGTGGTTATGTCCTATGCCTCAAAGCCAAAAGGGATGGACTGTCCAATTTAGAGCATAATCAGATATCTGGGATATAAAGTAGAGGTTTATCAGAAGCAAGCTGGGATATGCCTAACTGTGCTCATCAAGAATGAAGGGAGAAGCCAGAGAGCCTCAAAGGCACCTTCCTAGCACTTCAGAAATTCAAGGAAAAAATGAGTCTTTTATATACTCTTCTGACTGGGATACAATCTGGGGTGTTGGGCTGTCTGGAGGAAGCCTATACTCCCACATCCATTTCAATTGAGTATAAAGGAGAAGAGTGCAAGATAAGAATGGAAAGATGGGTTAGAAGTAGAGTATAGCAGGGATTCTTACCTTGGTTTCAATGAAATCTTAAAAAAATGATAGCCACATTTAATAGAATTAGATTCCTTTGAAATCTTGTGAATTTTTATTTTATACCTTTAAGAACATTATTCTGGAAAAGATCATAGGCTCTAACAGATTGCTAAAGAAGTACATGATAAAATAATGATAATAAATTAAAAATAAAAGGCAATAACCTCTTTTCTAGAGGACATTGCCTGCAGGGATGTAGAATATAGAAAATGGAGCCATTAATGATTTTATAGTTGTAGAAAATGGTCAGAGTTGTACTACCTACCCCAGCACACTAAGATTGATGCTTTCAACAACTAAACAGTCTTCAGTGCTACAGATACAGAATAAATTTAATAAATAAGATACCAGAAGAACTCCAATTAGTAGCTGTCATTCCCAAGGATGCACATAAATGTCCATTTTCATTTTTTGTCCTATGGTATGGGCCCCTTCCCACCAAGTATTATTTGAGTATATTTTATCCTACAAAAATGGGTCAGGTAGAAGTTCTCTCTCCATATTTATCTCTAGCTTGCTGCTATTGTCTCCTGACTCCCTTGCAAGGCCATCTGGTCAAGTATTTTCTCAAGGGAAATTCAGATAAATTTGAACCTCTAAAGTTTTAGATGAAATTTTCATAGTGCAAGATAAAGGAAAAAACCTTTGGATTTATCTTTTCCCCAGCTGTTATGGCTCCAATTCTCTTGCTTTCCATTCCATTTCATTCAATTTAATTTGACACACATTTATTAAGATATTGCTATGTTCAAAGTTCTGTACTAGCCACTGAGGATACAGTGACACAAACAAAAAAGTCCCTACCCTCAGAGAATTTATATTCCATAGATATACTTTTGTTTTTAGATTTTTATCAGTTAAAATCTCCAACCTTTACCATGCATGCATTCCTCTGGGAAGAGCAGCTCTTGTTTTGAGAGAAGAAGAAGGGGATAACAGTCCTAGCCTTGAACACTTTATTTATATACTCAACTGAATAGAATACATTCATTGTTTTATTCTTCCATTGTGTATAAAACATAATATATAATGTCCAGCTTTGATGCCTTATAAATCCACATCCCATTTTACATTCATTCTGCCAACCCCTAACCACCCATTTTAGAATGCAGCATGCTGTTGTATACTTGTAGAAATCTACATAGTATGATCCTCACTCCTCACTCTGTAAAAAATATCCCATATTAAAACAATCAATAGCTCTCTAAGACAAAAAATTCTGCCAAAACGTTGTACTAATTCTGAAAGATCTGCCTCAATTTCCTATGCTTCAGATTTTTTTAGGAAAGTGAGGACATTCTTGCCCAGCAGCCTAAATTCTCCCATAAATAAACACCCAAGGGAGATCTGGGCTCTCTGTCACACTTGAGATGTGAGAAGGTATTTTGGCTTCTGTTTCTCTACAATTTCCAATATAGGCATAGTAAGTATGAAAGATGTGATCTCTACGCCTAGGAATTTAGCTTCTCTACTCTGCTAAGGTATTCTCCTCCCTTCATATTTTTGTATGGTTAGTGGCTTTCCACATTCCCTAGTTAAAGGCCCAGATTCAGTCTTATGTTCAACAGTTCCACATCCCCATTAGATTCCCTCTGGAAACAGCTGGTTGATTGCAACCTATGAATATAAACAATCAACTAATTCGTAAACAATTATTAAGCATTAGGTAATGTCCTGGAATCTTCAATGGTTTAAACTCCTCTATTAATTTTCTTCTGTTTGCTTAGTGATCCAACTATTTTTCCTCTAGGCTGCCAATAATGGAGATTTGCTATCTTTTTAGGGCCTTGGCCACTTCCTGGTGCTATTCCATAGACTAGAAATCTTCTTAGAATTATAACTACTTATTATAATTGTCCATTAGTCAGTTATTTTGTGTTTTTTTTTCAATGACACCATCATTACAATAGTAGGAATTCATCTCATGGCTGCAATTCCTGGCAAAGAATGCAGGTCTCATTGATGCCATTTGTTCTTCTTGGTGTTCTTCCATCCTGAAATTAAAATTGGACAGTCAGCCTTTCTCATCCTCTCAGTCTCATGGCATACTGTCTGTGGTTCCTTACATCTCCATCCTCTGACAATCTAAAGCATAGAACAATGGGCAAATACATTTTTCACAGATATAAAAACTACTATAAATATTGTGACATGATTCTGGTTGATATTCCTTTTAAGTACTATGCATATGCTTTCTTGTTACATTATTTTTTCATTATTATATTTTATTATATTATTAAATTATATTTATATAATATATTATATTATATTTTAATCTCTGCTGTAACAATGTTTTGGCATTTTTAAAGTAATGAAATCCTTTTCTTTTGACCAATAATCCAACTTCTTTGTGATCATCTTGCAAATAGACTTACACAGAATCATTCCTATTTTTCTGGGTATGGAAGAATAAACATTTATTATGCTATGCTACACTTAAAAGACAGCAATAATACAATGATAACAACAAAATGACAGTCTCTTCTCATTAAGAGTTTGCATTCTACAGGAAAAAAATTAAAGATGTAGTTTATTTACACCACTGGTGATCTTTCTAGGAAAGGCTAAGTAAGACTTGTTCCTATTTGTTGCTATGTTAGAGGCCTCTCTTTACCAGTTCTGTAATGATCACCCTTTTCTTTGGATATGAGGTCCTTAGGAAAGGATGTTTGCAGCCAGGTAACTTTTTTTTAAACCCTTACCTTCCATCTTAGAATCAAAACTGTGTATTGATTCCAAGGCAGGAGTGGTAAGGGCTTGGCAATGGGGGTTAAGTGACTTGCCCAGGGTCACACAGCTGGGAAATATCTGAGGCCAGATTTGAACCCAGGATCTCCCATCTCTAGGTCTGGCTCTCAATCCACATAGCTGTCCCCTGCAGCCAAATAACTTCTTGATCTATGATATACACTGATCTCCTAATTAACAAGGGCAGTTATCCATCTCTATTTAATAGCATCCAATTTGTCACTTGAATAAGATATAGGTCATTTGGTGGTGGTCCAACTATACCTGGAATTGTACTCAATATATAAAGTTTCCAAACCTTTCAGAGATAGCCTACTTAATGGCAGAGACTCACAATTTGCAAATAGGATAATAGGCAGTACAGCTGGCAAATGAAATAGGCTTCTTTAGGCCAGCACATTCCTGATACAAAATTTCTCCCAAGTGATCCAGGTTGGCATCTGTGTGTAACAAAAAGGGGTTATTTGGATGTTTTAAAGCCAAAAGTAGTAAGAGTATGTAAAGTAGCTAATTATATTCTTGAAGCCTTGTTCACATTCTCATTTTAGCATTTTTCATACTACCTAGAGATCAAGTTCACATTGCTCACTTGTTTAAGGAAATATTTCTCAAATAGCAAAGCACATGGGGCAAAAAATGATGGATATGACCTTGGGGGAGGTGCACGAAAATAATTTCTAGATATTTTCAAGCAAAAGCTCAAGTTCAAGTTGAATCTGATGTGTCAAATTATTCCATCTGGTGGGGGTGGGATGAAGAGAATGGCTCTGTTGCCAAGTCCCTGGCATCCTAAGAGGAATTACTGACCTTACTTTGTCTTTTCCTTCATCTTGGGAGGTTCCCTAGAAGGCCATGGGCACTTATCTACATCTATAGGTACTTCTAGGTATAGGGCTCAAGCTAAATGGCGAGAATAACTGGTTAATTTCTTTTTATGTAGGGGATGCATATGGTACTATAATCCCTAGGACCAAAGGACCTAAACCAGTCCTGTTCCTAATGTGAAAGTCTCCCTCCTCCACAACACACATGTATAGGCTATGGACAAAATTGCATTCAGATGATAGAATATTGCTATCTCCCCCAGAAGCCTATAGTGCGTTATGCCTGGTCCCATTCCATTTTCCATGAAATGTTATCCCTTTTATCCTCGTGTGCATATTTTCCCCACCTCCTTCTTGTCACCCCTAAAAATGGGTGAATTTTACTTAAGCTTTTATGAAAATTAAACATTGTGAAGGTTACATAGTCTTTTCCTTTTATTTAAGGCTTCTATAGATGTTGTAGGTGAAATTTAAATACCCTTGTTTATTTTATTACTTAATCCTTTTTGAATGACTGGTATTTTCATCAAGTTCTGATTCATGTTCAACCAGATTTGTTTGACTAATCTTAAAAAGAGAAAATAATTATTTGTATTAGAAGAAAGTGAAAAAATAACAATAGAAATAGAGCAAACTAAATGCATATCCTGTCCTTCTTGTGAATGTTTTATTGCTTCATTTTTCCTATAGTTTTCCAAAGTGATCCAGCCAAATCTATTCTTCTTATTCAAATCTAGGCCCAGTTCAATATCTTTATGCAGCAACTATCTAATGATATATAAATTAATGGAATAATCCAATATGAGGCCCATTTAATGAAAGGTTACGTATAATGTTCATTTTCATACATTTCAACTCTCCATTTTGGATTTTAAAAAAATAGATCCCTTTGAGAAGACCATTCTGATGTATTAAGCAAGCAGCACAACATAATCCAAAATATGAGACTCTGAGACCCTTTCCATCAATAAGGAATACCTTTTTATTTTAACTTCGTGAAAGATTCCTGTGTGACAGTGAACATTCTTTTGATGGAAATATGTCTCTCTGTTTTATGACAATTGAAATAAATGCAGTGATAAAGCCTTTATCAAGCACTTAACTATATGTAAATCAGTGATGCTGTAACTCTTGACTTCAGTGGCAGAAACTTTCTTTTCTTTGCCATTAGTATCTATGCCTGTAACATCTTCAGGAGCAATTGCCAGGCCACATATTCACCTGGGTTACTTCCCAAGGGCACTGGAGCAGAAGCATTGTGATTTTTGAGGCTCTAGTTTCAGCATCCTGACCTGTGTTTATCAGAGTCAGGGTGTTGGTGGGGATTTGACTTGCCTAGCACAGGGTGTTTCTTGTCTCTCCCTCTAGGTACCTTGTGGCATCAGCTAGGCTGGCTTGTCTGCCATTAAAGTGGCAGTATTTGTCAGTTTGTGGGACTGGCTGGCCCCCTTTTCTTAGGAATTAATTCTCTAGGGATGGCTATTTGTGTTGATACGGATAGTCAGGGGATCTTAGAATAATGTTGTCACCATTATCACATCAGCCATGGAGATGTGATTTTATAATATTGTGAAAGTTATATTTTCATTTTGTTTTACTGGGTTACATTATCCACTAACAGACAAACAATAGATCCAGCAACATTTTATTTGCCTCTAAACATCTCATTTAGTTGAGCAACTGTGAAGACGAAGTCTGTTATAGAAAACACTCAATAAAAAAAAAGCTGTTTCCATCTCTTGTATAGTCTCAGTTATTTCAGACAATTTTCATAATGATTTTAGAGATGGTGAAATAATCATATGGATCAATAGTTGATAACTATTTATTTTATTTTGTCCTCTCCTTCCTTTCCTTCCTTTCTTCCTTTCTGACTCCCTTTCTCCCTCCCTCCTTCTTTCTTTCTCTTTCTCTTTCTTTTTCATTTTTCCCTTCATTTTCCCCTTTTTTCCTTCTATCTTTAATTCTTTTCTCCACTGGAAGATGTAAGTTCAGGTCTGCCTAACTGATATATAATAGACTGACTATGAAACTCAATTGAAGCAAGTTGTTAAGCCTCCCAGTACCTCATCAAAATCTCTAAATTATAAATTGCAAATCAGGTACTAAACCGTACTGACAGCAGAACTTCCTTGCCAGGAACTTCCTACACCAATGAAATCATAGTTCTAATGTTAAAAAATTCTTTATCTGTGTGTTTTTCCATTTGTTTTTAGAAATATCCTTTCTTTCTTCAACAAAATTATCTTAAAATACGTGGAGTGACTTTTAAACCGTATTATATATTTGGATGTATTTAATCAAGAGTAGGAACTCCATTTCATCTTTTAAGACCTATTCTGTTTATTTCTTTGTTTGTTTTCTGTGATACTCGTGTTAGAATCCAAATGTGGCAATTCTACTTTTCTCACTCATAAAAAGATATCACTCTGGAAAATGGGGCAGATCTGGACCATTTCAAAACTAGTTGTTGTATTCCTTACAATTCACTCTAAAACTCTTCTTGGGATTATCTGAGTTAACATGTTGAGTATTCTTCCATATATTCTTGAAAATATTTAGATCTGTGACCCCAAAGTTTTGCTTATCATTTGACTCACTGATGTCACTACTTGCATTATGTCCCAAATACATCAAAGAAAGAGGAAAATCATCCATATATACAGAAATATTTGTAGTGACATTTTTGTAGTGATAAAGAACTGGAAACTAAGGTGGTCCCAAATAACTGCAGAATGGCTGAAAAATAGTGTATGGAAATACATTATTATGCTGATGAAGATGAATTGAGGGAGGGATCATACGTGAAATGATCAGTGTGAATTAAATAGAAGTAAGAGAACAATTTGTGTAATGACAATAAATCACAAAGAAAATAACCTTTAAAAAGTTAAGAAATCTGATTAATGCAATGTCCAATCACAATCTCTAAGGACCAATGGTGAAAAATTATACTTACATCTTAAAAGAGAACTATTGAATTCAAGATGCAGAATGGGATTTACGTTTCTGGACATCACCAATGTGAAGATTTATATTTGCTAGATTATGTATATGCGTTTCATTTTTTTCTTTCATTCGAGGATGTATGAGAGAAAATAAATGCTTATAACCTGACAAAAATTATAAAATGATTTTATAGGGTAAGTCATCTTGAACTAGATCTTAAGGGATAGGTTTAAATTAGCCTATGAAAAAAGAAAAAGCAATGGAGGGAAGGGGAATAATTTGAGTGAAATCAAGGAGGTATGACATAGTAAGAGGTATTTGGGGGTGTGTTTAAAAAAAAAGCTTACCCTATATCTCTAGTACTACTAGTTGAGATGAATGGATAACTTGCATAATTATTTACCTTTAAATCACCATTCCATCATTCAGAAGAGGAAGTGATTGAAAATTACCACTTCTCAAATATATTCCCAACATTTTTTCACTAGCCATTGGAAATCTAAAAACTGAAAATTTAAGTGCAAATTGAAGTTCCTAAAAAGTAATCTAGTATATAAAAAAGACTATTAATTTTAGAGTATAGTCTTGAAAGATAAAAAGTATATGGTTCTCTCTGGAATGAATAGGTATCTGTGTGAGTGTTTGCACTTAAGCCCATGAAAAGCTAAGGAGTAAAAAATTCTCTTAATGTAGAGCCATATTATTTTTGCGTGTGTTCAGCAACTTAAGTACTTAAGCTGTATTAGATAAGACCTTGGGATAAAGATGCTGTTTTTTCTATCAGAAATGAATCTAGAAATATGTATTGGACAGCTTTTAAAAAAACAAACTGTATTTATCACCTTATTTTTTGTTGAATCCTGGGACAATATATGTTTGGTGTTAAAGGTCTACAGTTCAAATATTTCAAGGCATCATTTTTATTTGACCAGACACTCATCATGATCTTGCCGATTACTCTCCTTTTTCTTTATTCCTTGAGGTCAGTTTTTCATTTGAATTTGTAAATTTCATCATTCTGTCTCATCTTAAATCAACATAAAATGATTGAATTTCATCTGCAGAGGAATTTTCAAATATAATTTTCTGTGCAATAATTCTGTAGAAGGGAGAAAGAGAAACAGAGAGAAAGAGAGAGACAGAAGCAGATTCAGAGAATAGCTACCAGAGTCCCAGGTTTGACCAAATTTTTGAGATGCTCTCCACTCTCACAACAGTGTTCCCATCTACTTGACCAAAATACAGTGGAGGAAGTATTTGACTTCTAAGATTTCTTCTAGCTCTTTGATTCCATGATGGCAGTTCTATTACCAATTTTGACTTGCCTATGAAACGTAGCAAAAAAAATACATTAAGGATAAATATGAATAGGAAAAAAAATGGATCAGTCAGAGAAGATAAGACATAACATTTGAGGGGCAACTGAGTAGCTCAGTGGAGTGAGAGTCAGACCTAGAGACAGGAGGTCCTAGGTTCAAAACCCGGCCTCAGCCACTTCCCAGCTGTGTGACCCTGGGCAAGTCACTTGACTCCCATTGCCCACCCTTACCAATCTTCCACCTATGAGACAATACACCGAAGTACAAGGGTTTAAAAAAAAAAGACATAACATTTGGAGTGTGAGTTGTGATTTGATATTCATAAATTATTTCTTTTAAATTACTGGAGGTAGACCTCCAATATGCTCCATGACCCCTGCTGGTGGATTTGTGAAAGATAATTTATGGGAAAGATTTACAAATGAGAATTGCATAGGCTTGAGAAAATATGTCAGCCTTCTTTTCTACAATGATAGAAGGAATTCTAATATTGATAAGGTCAGAGATCTAAATATGTTCTGCATAAACTGAAGACTTATTTACATTCTTTTTTCATTTGTTTATTATTCTTTATATAAATATATATAAGTATTTAAATATGTATAGATTTATTAAAATATAGTAATAAATATATATAAATAATAATTTATTATTCTTTGCTCTCCAAAATACAATCTCTTAGTGGCTTACAGTTTGTCAACTCAGTATATTAAATTTTCTTCTACTCTCTTTCTCCACAAATATGCATATATAAATATACACACATGTGGGTATAATTACATATAAATATACATATGTGTGTATAGATCAAAATGATATGTGTCTAGCTGACAAACTGTAGTATGTATAGACCCATATATATTATGTGTATATGTATATAGTTAACAGACACACATATATGCATGAATATTCACTAAATAGTTGAAGTCAGTTTCTGTTCTAAGTCAACAAATGTTTATTTAGAGCTACTATCTACCAGTCCTATGCCTTATTAGTTCAGGAAATACAATAGAAAGAAAGGTAAAAGCAAACCCTGAAAAGCTCATATTCTAATATGGCAGGTGACCAGGTTAAGAGGAGAAAACAACGTGCAAACAATTATGTATAAACATGATAAAGAGAGGGTAAATTGGAAATACTGAGGAGAGAGGCACTATCATTAAAAGAGCTCAAGAAAGGCTTGATGGAAAAAAAAAAGTTTTACCCAAGATTTCAGAATCAGCAGGCAGAATATGAGGAGAGGGAAAATTCTAAGAATGAGGGTCTACCAATTAAATGACTTTTTTTTTCAGTTTTGAACTGTGAGATAATGTTCAAAGAACATCAAGGAGGGCAGTGTCAACAAACTTTTATTCCTTTGTCTACTATGTGCCAGGCACTGTGCTAAACAGAGGTGAAATAAATACCCAAAACAAAACAAAAAAAACAGAAGAATTCAATGGCCTCAAGGAGCTTAAAATCAAATGGGAAGGACAACACAGCAGGTTGTTAGTGGAAAGTAACTGGCTTATGGGAAAAAATAAAGTTCAAAGGAATGCAATTGGATGAAAAGGAAAGGAGGTGGCTGGCGTGGGAGCCCTCTCTAAATGGAGAGTCTGGAAAGAGCTCTCTGCTCTGCCTGCCAATAAGAGGGACCCTCAGAGCAGAAGTAACTAATGATCTGTGAGTTTCCAAGTTATGTTCTTATAGGTTAAAATATTTCTTGGGACATGATAGAGAAATGCAAAGGAGTTTGTTTATCCAGGTGAAATCCATTATCACTGTTATAGAATAAGTAAGAAGTTAATGTGTAAGAAGACTGGAAAGGTAGGAAGGAACATGGTTAGAAAAGGCTTTAAAAGCCAAAGAGGGAATTTTATATTTGTTCCTATAGGTAATGGAAGTCACATCAAGTATGGAAGGGTAGCATAGTCCTACATGTGGAACCTGTTTCCTTATCTGCAAATGAATATACTATTACTTTATATTACTTTGCCTCGCTGGGTCCTCATAATGAAAGAGTTTTGTAAATCTCAGAAAGCTATTCAAATTGTTAATTAATACCATGATTGTTATTCAATGGAAATGTGCTTTTACCCTATCAAAAACTTGCTGCTGTTGACTTACCATACTGATTAAAATTGCCTCAGTAGAGATTCTTTTCCGATTGTCATGTTTTGAAACATTGTGTCTTCAAGAGTCCCTTATTAGAACATTATTGCCCCTGTAGTGTATCATTCATCAGCTCTTCTCTCCAAAGGCATTTGTTAGAATCCTCTCTCAAAGGATAGTTCAATGGGAGAAAAGGCGACAGAGCAGGGACTCTGAATTTTGGGAAGGATTAAAGCTTTCTTTGGGACATACTTTGGGTGAACTGCTGAAATTAGGGCAAGGACTTTTCACACCTGGAGGAAACAATTGGCAGCAAGATTTGGACACTAAAAAAACAAAAAACGAACAAACAAACAAACAAAAAAAAAAAACCTTACCTTATGTCATTGGTTCTAAGGCAGAAGAGTGATAAAAGGTAGATAGGCAATGGGGTTTAAATGATTCACCCAGGATCACACAGCCAGGAAGTATCTAAGGACAGATTTAAACCCAGAATCTCCCATCTCTAGGCTTGGCTCTCTAGGTCACAGAGCAACCTAGCTGCTACCAAGGATAATATCTTTAAAGGAATGGTGAGAGGACATCAAAAACAAGTTACTTTTGCCTTGGGCTATAAATAAATGCCACTGCAGAAAAGGGGAGAGCATTGTATTTGTTCGTAATTACAAGTCCAATTTCCTCCTTTTGTGAAGGGTGAAGGATTTGGCTATGTAACAAATAAGGCACTTCCCTGCTCTGTCATTCAGAGTTTTATTCTATGTCTGAGATACACAGAGGGGATGGATTGATTTCAGCTCAGATATTCATCTAGGTTACTCAACCTAAACTCAACATGTAGTCTTCATCCTGGGCTAAGGAAAAAGACACAATTAATCCCTTCATGGAGTACTAAGACTTAAGTGTGGTGAAATTGTCTGTTGTGGCTTTCCCCCATGTATCGGTTTGTTTTATATAACAATATGCCACAACACTTTAAAAAGTGATATTGGAAACTGCCCAGGCTCCACTTTTCCTGACATCTAGAAGTCTGGAGTCAGCATTTGAGAAATTTGTTTCTTGCATATTCTCTTCTGGCAACCAGTCAATCAATTTGTCTAAATGCCAATTCCCCTTCTTTCTCTCTCCCCCCTCCTACTATTCCACATGGTAAATTGAGAGATGGAAAACAATACTAGTACATCTGAGATTCTTTCTTCTAAAAAACAAAACAAAACAAACAAAAATTCAAACATGTTCACATTGAATTTTTCTTCCCCTGGGCTGGAGATAGAAAAAAAAATAATGTTAGGTTATCTACTGACCCTCTCTGGAATTTAGTTTCTTCCTTTTAAAGTGAAGGGGTTGGATTGAGCAATGTCAAAAGTCCTTTTAAAGTCTCTGATCTCATATTCAAGGTATAAAGATAATAACAATTCAATATAATATGACAAATGTGCCATGATTAATCTCCAAAAGGAATGTAACTGTCTCTAGAGATAATACAGTAAAAGAAGAGTCAAAAATTTGGACTATTACAAATATTGAATGTCAGTGAATGAACTATATGTCAATAGCTATGTGAATCTATTGAAAGTTCCTAAGCAGAATAAAAATATGTTTGTAAGATATTATAGTACCCTACCATACTTGTCTGTACCAGAAATATAATCATTATTATATATCCAGTGAGTAATTGCCAGTCTTTGCTTGAAAACACGTTCCCTTGTGTGTAGCTATAATTGTTAGGAAGATTTGTTTTTCTTTATACCAAGACTAAATTTGACTCAGTGAAAATGAAATTCCATTCTTCAATATATTTGTAATGATCCTTCATTTGTAAGTCTCTTGTGAAATTTTGCGTAAGCTCAGTTTTTACTGCTTCCTGCTGTTTTATGAGGTGATACTACCCATAATTGCCCACTATTCTCTTCTATAAAAGATTTTTAATCAAATATAATTTAATTATAAAGTATGTTTACTTGATTTTGTCACTGTTTTGAAGTTCATAATAAGACATGAAGAAAAGGAAAATCTTTTAAGCTGGCAAACAGATTATTGGATTCTCTCTTCCTCTTTTTGTACATGGCCAGAACCACCCTATCTTACCCTTTCTGTTTCTCAGAAGGCTAGTGACACTTCTATGGTTGTTGAATGTTCATTTCTTTTGCCTCCTTTCTACTGCTCCACCCATAGTTTTCTCTTAATGCCAATGATTTACTACATTCTACTAGGAAGAGGAAGGAAGGAAGGAAGGAAGGAAGGAAGGAAGGAAGGAAGGAAGGAAGGAAGGAAGGAAGGAAGGAAGGAAGGAAGGTAAATGAAAAGATAGATTTTGAAATTTAAAGTGAGAGAAAAAAGAAAAAGATGGAAGAAGAGAAAGAACAAAAAGAAGAAAAGTAAAAGGGAAGGAGGTTGCATTTGGATAGAGATGAGAAAGTATGGAATCAAGGGCATATGTAAAAGGGTTTACTTTGGCACTTTCTACCATCAGACATATGGCAATATGTGTCTGTCATCTGAGAACCAGCCTAACAAAAACTTGAAAGTGAAGTTGCATGAACTACAACTCATTAGGATAGTTTAATAGGGCACAGTGGAGTTGGAATCTAGGTGAGTCAAAGAAATGTGCACACTGGAATAATCGTGAATATTTTGAGTAAGTAAGCAGTGTTTGCTCAGAGGATATCTCTAGTCTTGGATTACTTTTTCCATTAAAAACAAACAAACAAACAAACAAACAAACAAACAAACAAACAAACAAACAAACAGGGGACTCAGCTGGGTGGCTCAGTGGATTGAGATCCAGGCCTAGAGATAGGAGGTGCTAGGTTCAATATGACCTCAGATACTCCAAGCTGTATGACCCTGGGAAAGTCATTTAACCCCCATTGCTTAGTCCTTACCTCTCACCTGCCTTGGAACCAATACACAATATTGACTCCAAGATGGAAGGTAAGGGTTTAAAAAAAAACAGGTCAAAAGTGGTTTCCCTGTCTTTTCCTAATTTTGCCTTTCTTTCCAAGCCCAACTATCTTTGTCTCATATTCTTTTACCCCTAGAAAGACCCAAGATTTTCTCATAACAACCTCCAAATCAAGTTGGGTCATACTAATCTAGAACATTTTGTTTCTGATCTCCTTCTACCCAGGGTTACCTACAGAGGTTGTTGCTTTTGATAGGGATTCTCGAAAAGACTAGTCCTCAAAAACCTCCTATGACCTTTTAAAAAGGGATGGGCTATGTGAGTTTGGTGAATCAGACATTTAGAAACAGGAATGCAAATATCCAGAAGGCCAGAGGGAAAGTTGTTTTTTTTTTTACCCCCTCAACCTAATTTAAGCACTACATCAGTCACAAGAACATGCTGCTTAAAATTAGTAACCCTTATTTGCTATTTCCTTTACACCCTATGAAATACTACAGCTAGTGAATCATTCTTCACCATGTATCCATTAATATCCTCCACCACTACCAAGGATTGTACATTGTGGGGGCAAAATAGATATTGAGGGATCAGGATGAGCTCTGAAAGGCCCAGTTTTCCTCTAAAGAACTTGAAACTAAAACTGTAAGATTTTATTTCCTTACAAGCCAGGCTGTAGGGCAGGAGAAATAAGACTTTTATTTGCACATTATTTACACACCAGATTCCTTCTAAGTGGTAACTATCACTTAAATTAATGCCTTCCTCATATAGGAGCACAATCTAGCCCTTAGAAAATCCTCCTAATACCCAGCCTAGCAAGTTCTTCCTAGAGATGCTGGGAGATGATGATTTTCACTGGATAAAATGATACTTTTGTTTTTTCATTATTTCTCCTTGCAAAATAGCAAATACAATAAGCTTACAACAAAAATTAGGCATTTTTCCCCTTAGAAAAATATTATGAAAGGAAAAAATGTAAGAAAAATCTATTACTACATCAGAGCTTCTCTAATCTAGTTTCAATTTGGAACTCCCAATAGGTTTTTAAATGGAAGAATGTAAAGTGAGGTGGGGTGGGGAGTAATAGTAGGGAGAAGATAGAAAGTAAAGGAACTTCAATTCTAGTCCTATCTATTTGCCTTTATGAAAATTATTTCTCCTATCTGAGCCTCAGTTTCATTGTCTACAAAATGGGAGTCAACATGACCCAACATTATCTTGTATTGTTAAGGCTGTTATTTAAAACCAGAAAACCAAATTATAATTTGAAATGTAAAAGGATTAAATGCTTATGCCTCTCTAATAAGGAGGCCAGAAGCATCTAGCCTATGTCATGACAACATTAAGAGTTCTAATAAAAGATGAAATACCATCTGTGTAATAAACCAACAACAACGAACCATGAGATATAATTTATGGGACCCATTTTTAATCTTTTCTGTGAATTCCATGTAACAGAGTCAATAGGAGAGATGATAATCTGCAAGCAAATATATCTCAATAAAAGGCATCTCAAATGTTTTTCTCCCAGATTCTGTGCCGGACCTGGCACTTCATATTTCTTTTTCCTATGGTTAGAACGTGCTTAATTTCAGACCTGCACACAAGTCAGTCCTTTAAAAAAAAAAGATAGAAAAAGAAAAATGGTTCCCCATACACATAACAGGCCAGTCATAATTGGAATTCATTCTTTGACATGCAAATTGAAAACCAACCTCACTGAAATCTGAATCCCAAAGATAATCTTGTGAAAATAGACTCCAATGCAAGCTTTTCCCAAAGCCTTCACATTGCTTTACTTCATTACATAATCAAGCCACAATTGGGGCTTAGAAATGGATGTTAGGAGGAGACGGAGCCCAGCATTAGAGCTGAGACAGTACAGCTGTCATTCCATTAGTACTTTTGGCCTCTTTCTCTGTCTCCAAATAGACACAATATTGAGCATATAACTCCTACTGTCTGATGGGTGGGCAGACAGGCAGACGAAAAGGAAAGAGAAAGAGAGCCTTCTTTGCATCACCCAGCCAGCTTCTTCCTCCCAAATGGCCCTATTTCTGGAGCAGATTCCTTTGCTCACAGGGCCAACAGTAGAAGGGTCTTAATGGAAAAAAGGAAGATATTCAGATTTTTGTCAATGGCAAGTGTGCTAAGGGAGTGTGAGGCCTGCCCTGCTACCTGGACACTTTCAGAATCACTTATATGCAAATTAATTAGAGAAAAAAGATTATAAGAAATAGGAATAGGTTAGTAAAAAAAGGACTGAGTGTTTTATTTCACTGTTATAAGGACCTCCAAAATGTAGAAACTTTCTGTACCATTAATGATGTGCAACTTAAAAGATTTAGGGAATTGTTTCAGAGCACTGTGGCTCACACAGCCAAGATGACTCTGAGGCTAGACTTGACTACAGTCTTTTTGACAGTGAGGATAATCTTCGATCCACTATATGATTCTGCCTTTCTCAGGTATTGTTAAGAAGACAATTATTAAACTTCAATAAAAGAAAATTAAGAGCTAACTCTGCAAATGATATAATTATAGTTACAGAGACCACCCTGCGATATCTGAAAATATTGGGAAAAAATGTCCTTTCTCCCAACCTTTTTCTTTTTGGGGGGTGGATGGATACAATTATCTCTTCTAGATAGATTAGAGAAAAGGGTTAGCTCAAGAGGGTAAAATGTCTACAATCTAGCAAGTTAATGGTTATTCTTAATGACAGATGCTACTCTCACTGGCAAAGAACTGGGCCACTATGGAGGCAGAGGTTGCTTTCATTATTACCTATTTTTTTTTTGTTTAACTGTTCATTGTTATTATTTATTTAATTTAAAATTAAATTAAATTAAAATATTTGAAGTAAAATATTTATAAGTAAATGAAATTTTGAATAAAATTTAAAAGAATTCAATTCCCAAATGGAACCTGGGAGAAAAAGATATAAAATGACAGTAACATAAAAACCAAAGACATTAATGGGTTGGTTAGCTAGAACTGCTAAGGGTTTCAGAGATCATCCTGTTCAACTACCTCATTTTAAAAAGGAGAAAATTGAGACTCGGTGAGACTAAATGCCTTGCTCAAAGTCACACAGATAAGATGCATCAGAAATGGAATATTAACCAGTTCCTCTGACTCCAGAGTCAGTGGTTTTTCTCATACATAAGCACCCAGAGACAAACAACAATTGTCGAAACACTTGAGATTTCCATCCAATTTCAATCATGTAACACTTTGATAATCTTCTGGTGATAGGAATAATGATTTTTAGAAGAGTTCAATCATCAGGGAACTGGGACATAGCTCTAGAACAGAGTCTTTCAGTTAAAACATTTGCATATGTGTATATCTGTTTGTGTGTGTGTAAAGTTTAAGAAAAACCTGTGGATTCAGTCAGATGGATATCTTTTTTTTAACTTAAGAAAATAGAGCTATAATAAAATGTGGTGTGTTTTTAAAATCGCTTTGTACAATGATGGGGCAGTGCACAGGCCTATAGGAGCATCTCTAGATTTCATAAATGGCAATATAAAGTTGGTTAGAACAATTCTAACAGGCAACAACAACCAGGCCTCCAGAAATTAATGTTCTAGTCAAGAATAAGAACTCTTTCAAGACTCATGAGTTTCCAAAGTATCTCCTTAGGACTATGTTATTTTATGAGGTTTTAGTCTTTTTCTAAACTGGCCTTTCATTAACCATTCCTCTCAAGTGTCAAACAAAATTTTAAGATTGATCTTCCAACTCCTTCTCTGAATGGTTGTGAGCTTCTCAGTATTTTGGTATGTAATAAATAAAAATTGATCTTGCAAACTTTATATAAGATGCATAAGTATTTATTAGTAAGGACAAAAAGGGAAAAAGAAGGTTTTACCAGTTTAACTAGTCAAAGTCTCCAGCCCAGTTGCTGTTTCTTCAGGTCCTAGATTCCTAACAGGCCTGGCCCATTTTATAAGAGGCCTTAAGGGGGTCCAGCCAACCACAGATCAAGCCAGATAAATAAAGGCCAACCAAGGAGCCTGCTTCAATTCAGGAAGGAGCCAGAGCCAAAGAAACCCAAGTTCCCACTTGTCCTGGCTCTTATATCTCCCATGATATTACACCTAGTTGGCTATTGATCGTACAGTCTAGGCGATGTGTTTTGACATTTGGGAATTTAATCATGCTGCGTTGCACAGGGTGGCTTCAATCAGCCTATTCCCAAAGTCAGGAACTCTTCTGTCACTCTGTGTCTTACCTTAATGTGCATGTGCCAACTATGAATTATATTTTTTTAATTAATTTCACACAGGTGGCATTACATTTCTTAATTTCTTTGGAAAATCCCCTCTACCCCACCCTCTCTCAGAAAATATCAGTGCTGCAGCTAGACAAGTGAAATTCGTTTCAAACTAAAATCAACCCTAAGTCCTGTGAAAGAATTAACATGCACACTTGCATACATGATTTAGAACACTCACTCCCACAAAAAAACATCCTCTCAAGACTACCTTCATTTCTAAACTTCCTTCCTTCCAAAAGTTCATTAAACTTTTCTGGTTTTGTTTTTTTTAACCCTTACCTTCTGTGTATTGGCTCCTTTGTGGAAGAGTGGTAAGGGTGGGCAATGGGGGTCAAGTGACTTGCCCAGGGTCACACAGCTAGGAAGTGTCTGAGGTCAGATTTGAATCTAGGACTTCCCGTCTCTAGGCCTGACTCTCAATCCACTAAGCTACCCAGCTGCCCCAAACTTTTCTGGTTTATCAAGTCTCTATACCAGAAGCTGACCACTTTAAGATTTCCGCATAACAACATTTGCATCCATCTTTCATTATTTTAATAACAATCTTTTACATTTATAAATCATATGCATTCTGTAAGTAGTATACTTATAGCTTTCATTTTTATAAAAGTTAAACAAATATAAAACAATATGGAGATATATATGCACACATACACATAGATGATATCTACATACTCTTATGAATATATTTACATATAGGCTTTTATCTATTTTAATTTCATTTTTATTTTATTAATCATCTTTTTATTTATTATTATATTATTGTATCACTATATTATATGTTTACTTATTGACTCTAATGTACTTATTATATGCATGTATGTATCTATTCACACACATACACATATAGATAGATAGCTATAAGTGAGTGTTGTGTGTTTTGTTTTTGTGTGTATGAATGTGTTACCTCATTTCCCCCTTCCTTCATCTTGTGAGGTAGATGAGAAAACAGGTCCAGAGATAGTAGTCGTTTGCCTTAACTTAAACCAACTTGTCAAGGGCAGGACTAAAGCTAGGACCTAGGTCTCCTGACTCATGAATGCTTAACTCCTGCCCAGTGGATTTTTTTAATTTCCAGATGTTTGCATACTCTCCTTACAGTAACGATAAGATCTGGGAGATTCCTGGGGAGAGTATGCTGGTACTACTTTAAGATACCATTTTCCAAGGACACATTTAGGGCAGTGACTTCTTCAATTTTGACATACTACTGCCTTCTTAAGGTTGTATTTCACTTAAAAATTTCCCCAATTCCAATACATGTATGGGGGCAAGAAAGCTGTGCATTCAAAACTGAATAACTCCAAATTATTTTTAAATGTAATTTGATGAGTATTAATGTATTTCTCAACTGGTCCTTCACTAGACATTATTTTTATCTTATTTCCATCAATGCATGTTGAAGAATGGCTGTGCAAATACATTTGACTATCAAACCATCCCTTCCTATGACCAAGGCAAAGACCTGGAAGCCACTGAGCAAGAAACCAGAGTCTTCATTCAACCCATCCTTTCATTTGATATCTACCTTCCCCCTCCCCATTCTGCATCTCTCAGTAATGACTTTCCCCATATTCATTCTGCCTTTAGAATAGATGAACACATTCATAGCTATTGTCTAACCTTGACCCTGTCTAGGCAAAGATGGGACTATAATTTAGGAGTGAATATACTAGTGCCTATAGCAGTGGCACTGGGAATTCTTGGTCACAGGATAGAACTGCTCTGCACCTAGATTTAAAAAATAACATGCCAAGTGAAAATTTTCAATTCTTTCAGGGCAGAGTTGTGCTAGATATGCAGTTTGATGGTTTTCCTCTTGAGGAAGCCAAGAGCCAAAGTTTGAGACTTCAAAAATAATGGTCATGTTAGATTTCCTTTGTCATTTTAAATTCCAATTTAAGAAAGGCAGATATTAAGAAGAGTAGCAGAAGGAAGGTATGTGGAGGGAAAAGAGAAAAAAGAGAAGCAATATGACATACTTAAATCAGTCCATCAATAAACATTTATTAAGAACCTGCTATGTGCCAGGCACATAATTCTGGGGGATTAAACTTAACTTGTAGCTGATGGAATGTTTTTCCTTAGTTGTTTCCCAGGCTATACAAGGTATCTGACTGATTTAACATGTTTTGTCAATGGGCACAACTAGAAGCAGCTGCAGCATAAGGGAATGAATAATGTGGCCTAGAATCAGAGCTCTGTCAATTGCTGATTTCTTAACCTTGGACATGCCATTTACTTTTTCTGAATCCATTTACAAAATGGCAATAATAATATTTGTAAATCCTACCTCTCAGAGATGTGGGGAGACTCAAATGAGATAATGGATTAAAACTCAGCATAGACTATAACATACTATATAAATATCAGCTCTTATCATCATTATCTTACATCCTTCTTCTTTGGCGTCTGCTTGTTTTCAATCCAATTAAGCAACCATTCTAGCAGGTACTATCTGCAAGAGTCTGGACCGTGTACAGATTTAACATTTACTGAACAGTAACAGGTTTCCCCTGTGAGTTATTTTTGTTCTAGATATCCACAGTGTAGTATAGTGGATAGAGACAGCCTTGGAATCAGAAAGAGCTAAAATCAAGTACTGCCTCTGGCATATATTTCCTGTATGACAAGTTATTTAGCCTATCATGTCTCTAAACAACTATCTAGGACTAAATTAGAGAGACGGACCTGTTTTAGGAGAGGGAGTTTCCCTATCTGGGAATTATTTGCCCAAATGAAAGCACAGATCCAGTACCTATTCTTTCACTCTTAGAAACCTCTTGTCTTATGTTTATTTTTTTATTGATATTTAGAATGGGACCATCATCCTACTCCTTTATTTTATAGACAAGAAACTAAGATTTAACTAAGAGGGAGAGTGAATTCCTCAGTGCCACACAATTAGTGCGGGGCAGAACTGGTATTAAGGCTCAATTTTCCTGAGTTCCAGGCCAAAACATTTCCACTTTAGTCTTTTCCTTTTGGCTAGAATAACCCAATTGTCAGGACTATTGTTTATATTCTAGAGACACAACCTTAAATTATGATACCTTAATGCTATTACTTTTGCTATATTCCCAACTCATATTCAACCTCTACTTCATTCCAACAATTAATTCTATTCAAAGATACAACATTAAGTTGATCTCCAGCTTTGTATTTCAGAAGACCTGGTTTTAGATCCTATTTCTCACCTTTAGAATTATAAAATCAAAGAATATTAGATGCATGATAATGGACAAGATGCTTAATCTCCCAAATGCCAACTCCATTAGTGGAAAGAGTTTCTGTAACAGGAGTTCCCTAAACCAGTGATGGGCAAACTACAGCCCATGGGCCAGATGTGGCCCCCTGAAATGTTCTATCCAACCACTACATTATTCCTAATCCGATGAATACAATGAGTAGGATACAATACAATGAAACTTCGAGAGAGTTGCCTTAGAAACAGACTGATAGATGAGCATTTCCTTTCCTTTGGTCCCCTCTTTAAGAAGTTTGCCCATCACTGCCCTAAACCAATAAAATAATGGGCATGGCCCAAAACAAATAAACAAACAAACAGGAAACATTCTCATAAGGGAGAGAGAGAGAGAGAGAGAGAGAGAGAGAGAGAGAGAAACATATAATAAGCAATGCAACTTCAAAGTCTTATAATTCTAGTGCAAGCCAAAATTATTTCTCTGTTCTCCATTGTTACTAATTTGATATTTACTAGTATTTTTACACTTTTGTTTTATTCTTTCATGAGCAAAATGTTGCTTATTTAATATACTTACTCTTCTATATTGTTTCTACTTGGGAAAATACAAAGAAATAATATTATGCAAAATTATGTTGTATCATATACCTCCCCTGGGAATCAATTTTATTTTATTTTTCAGAGAATAATATCATCTTCCATTTGTCTAACAAAAATCAATTTCTGTTCCCTAAAGCCTATGTTGGATATTACCACTGTACTCTGAACATATCTCAATAACTAAATTTTATATTTCTAATCTTTCCCTTAACAATTTTCTCCAAGTTACTTCTCCTGCTAAAGAATGTACAGTGGTTCTCCATTGATTTCAGGATCAAATCTCTGCTTCTTTTCCTGGTTGCTCAAAGATTTTTTTTCTTATCTAGGGAATACTCTTTCCTAGGACTCCTCTTCAATATGAATATCATCATGCAAAATATTGCCATATTGTTCATTTAAAAAAGAGAATACTTATATAAAACTAAAACCCTAAGATAAAAACCCCAGTTAAACTAAAGTGAAAATCACATGCTTTTATTAAAAGATGATTTTAAATTGGCTTTTAAGCTTGGAAATTCTATTGCTTTTTATTTCAGTCCTGAGTTTTCTTTTCTACAAAACTATAACATCATAGGATAATCAATTGAGTGATGAAGGAAAGATAGATTTATAATCAATATAAACATTTATTAATCACCTATATTAACATAATATTTTGTTAAGGACTGTGCAAAGTTCTAAAGATACAAAAAAGATGTAAAAGACAATCTCTGTCTTCGAAGAGCTAACAGTATAATGGGGCTGCTAACATATAAACAAATATATACAAAATAAACTGAAAATAGGTTAAATAGAAAATAATTAACAGAGGGAAGATAATGGAGGTAAGCAGGGTCAGGGAAGGCTTCCTCTAGAAAGTGGGATTTTAGTTGGGGCTAAATGAAACCCAAAATTATCAATAATTGGAAGGGAGGAGGAAAGGTAGGGACAGCTTGAAAGAATGCTAACTTAAAAAAATTTTATAGAAAACATAGGATCCCAGAAAAGTGAAATTATTTGCATGAGAACATACATGAAGCCGTGAGGAACAAGCAGGATAGGAAACAAATTTTTTATTTTTAGCTCTAATAATTGTGGAGGGATGTGTGTGTGTATATGTGTGTGTGTGTGTGTGTGTGTGTGTGTGTGTGTGTGTATGTTTTAATAAGTGATCCCTGTGACCTTAGTTGGGATAGAATTGTAAAGTGCCATCTTAACAGCAAGTTTTCAAAATTGAGTTTTTTCTCTGTATTCTTTGGGGAAATCCAATCTCACCCTGAGTGCTGCTCAAGCACATGGCCCCATGCAGCTCAACTTTATGCATAATTTCCTGCCAGCTTGTTCCAAAGCCTGGACCTGTTTTACATATCTGAATGGCAATGTGTAAAAATAGCAGGTTCACCTTGAAGCCTCTTAGGTAATCTAAAGACTGTTTACCATTTTGATGATTTGTGTGTGTGTGTGTCACAGATTGGTGAGTGAGAAAACAAGGTGGCCCCCACTGCTGCCTTATGATGCTCACAGGGCTGCTCAGCAAGGTCTCTTAGGAAGTGAGAAGTGTAGCAAGGATCAAAGGTGTTTGTGATGATGGGAAGCAGGTGGAGGGTCAGGAGGGATCAGATCAGTAACTGTAGCAATGAAATATGTTGAAATGAAGCTGATTCTTTTGTAAGGATTTTCATTGTTAGTTTAGTGCAAAAGAGAACCAAAGCAGCTGGGCAGATATCTTATTAAATATCTACTCCTTTTCAAAGCCTGTTGCTGGAGACATATATTTATGTGGACGGGCACAGATAATATTCTCTGGCCTAGTATAAGGAAAAAAAGATTATGTTTATGCAATAGAATGGAGTCTCAGATTGGGGAGTTTAATGTGAGCAAAGAATTCAATTTGGTCAAAGGTTCTCCATGATGCAAAGAGGACAAAGAACAGTGGGTTTCATTTTAAATAACTAAGAAGACAAGAAAACACAGAAAGATTAGGTCATTTCCCAAAAGTTACAAAATAATTGATTTTATCACATAGCACCAAAATCCTCTATAGATCTCTTGATCTCAATAGATTTCTAGCCATCATAAACAAGAATTTCAATGACTTTTAACTTCTAAGGGTCCTTTATTTTTAGAACAAGTATCTTAAAAACCCAGAGAAAGTTAACATCATAAGCCTTTCTTTTTCCTAATTTTTTTTTCCCCAGGTCTAGATTAGAAATTTCGGAAATGGAATGGGGCAGTATAGTACAGTGAATAGAGAAATACTATCTGTTTGGAATATCTAGGTACAAGTTCTTATTCTTCCACATATTGGATTTGCAAGCTTTAGGCAAGTTTTTTAAACTCAAAGTGCTCTAGGCAGCTTTCTAAATCCATAAATTGCAATCCCATTAGTAGTTTCTTTGTTACTAATACATGGTGCTCACTCTCCTGACTGAATAATTGCATTGCTCTTCTGTCCCTCATGACTAATAAATTCCCTGTTCCTCTGGCCCACAGTATGCTTTATTTCAAGACAGATTAAGAACCACCAATATGAAGTCTTTTTTTTTATTCCCTCTAAATATTAGTATTGTTCAGACAAGTCACGTCCTCATTCCCATCCAAAACATTTCTAACTGGATTTTTTTAAATCATGCCCCTGTGTTGGTTCCCCCTTTTTCTTTTTGATATAGTTAATAGAGCACTGGGGCTGAAGTCAGTAAGAAGTGAATCCAAATCTGTCAAATACTTTATATATGTGTGGACTAGAGCAAATTACTTAACTGATGCTTGCCTCAGTTTCCTCATCTGTAAAATGAGAATAAATAGGTACTACCTAAAAGGGTTATCATGAGGATAAATTTTGATATTTATAAAGCACTTATCATAGTGCCTAACATATAATAGATACTGTAAATGCTTATCCCCTTCCTTTTTCTTTTTATTTCCTCTTCCATTAGAATGTAAACTACTTGAGAGCAGAGTATTTTTCTGCTTATATTTGTATGCCTAGTGCATTGCTTAATATATTAAGTTCTTATGTATTTGTTGATTGATTTATTGATAGCATATCACATCCTCAGTTAAAAATGATCATTCATTCTCTGAGCTTAGCACAGTGCCTTGCACACTGTAAGTGCTTTTGAACATTTAATTACTGATTAAGGATAAATAATAACGCCATAGAATTGACCAAAGTCCATTTTTCATGCACTAGAAATCACTGATTTCCATTTTTATGATACTCCCCAATGTTTGCTAACAAACTATACCCTGTGAATAAACTAATAAGATGCTGATAGTCTTGTAAGATCACAAATTTAGATAAGATCACAAAGTTGTCTGTCTGTAATTATTTTGGGGAGATTCCTGATTCAATACAGAAATATTTTGTGATTTGTGTGTATTTGGCATTTGACAACTTTAGAGTAAAAAATGAATTGAAGATGTTTAAAAGAAATAGATTTGGATAAACACCTATTTTAGAAAATGACCAAACATAGTATAGTTTATGGATAAAATGGAATATTACTGCACTATAAGAAATGATGAATAAAAAGAATTCAAAGAAATATGGGAAGATTTTTTAAATAGATGCCAAACAGAGTAAACAGAGCCAAGAAAGAAGTACACACAATGACTGGAAAAGATCAGTAACAATATAGTTAAAAATATCAAACTAAACTCTTTATAAGCATAATTTCCAAGGTTTGTCCAAAAGAAGAGTTGAGGAAATATACCTTCCTATTCTTCTTTGAAAAGGTTACGGTCTATGGATGTAAAACATTGCATAAGCTGTCAGATCTAGTTAGTGTATTATTAAGATCAATGAAAAAAAGTTTTTTACAAGGATCCCAAATGACTTTACTTTTCAGTGAAGCCTAAATCCACAAATTAGAATAGAAAAATGAGAATCAGATTCAGGGAAATCAGTGATAAGCAGAATTTGGACTAATTTGTTAATCCAGTTTGGACTAAAACACAATTCAGATGAGGAAAAGGAAAAAAAGTAATTTAAAAAATTACTTGAGTCATTCTCTTAGTGTTGTCCATGTAGGAAAAAAAAATGCTAGTAGCCAATATGCCTACCAACATAAAGAAAGATAAATGTAGCATATGGATGGAGGATATCCATAGAACTTTAACATTTGAATGCTGTGTAGTATATTCATGTAAATTGCTTGACTAGTCCATGAATAAGTGGGGTTCAAAAACAAATTGCTTTATGTTCTTTTCCAGGAGATTATGTTGTAATGTCTGTGTACTTTGACCTGAGTAGAAGAATGGGGTATTTCACCATTCAGACTTACATTCCCTGCACACTCATTGTTGTCTTATCTTGGGTGTCCTTCTGGATCAATAAGGATGCTGTTCCAGCCAGAACCTCTTTAGGTGAGTTCCTTTCCTTTCATTCATATATGTGTGGATCATAATGTCAAATGATGAAAATTTGTTAGGCTGAATACGAAACTGCCCACCTATGATAATTTTTCAAAAACTTTGCCTAAATATATAAATATGCATTAACAAATCCACATTACAACAGAAAATGAGAAAACAAATACGATTTCCTTTGTTTCATAGCTAAAAGTATTAACTTTCATCACAAGAATATGGAAATAGTTTTAATAAGAAATAATTTATTTGTCAAAGCTTCATAGACTGGAAATGGTGAGGAATGAATTGATAACAGAAGACCATCATGCAATGTTAAAAATATTGGTTCCACCTCTTTTCTTAGTTCCATTCTATCTAGAAGACTTATTTTTGTTATTTTTAATGAGCAAAATGACCATGACCACCCCAAACATTATCATCTTCCTTTTCAGGTCTTAATGTTAATGAAATCTGGACAACTCAATATTTACTAAAAATTCCCTAGGGGATTAAAACACTCTATTACATGTGTTTATGTATATATTTATATATTCATAGGCATATACACAAATATATGTATACATATACCAATATATATATATATATATATATATATATGTATATACTGAAGGTCATCTGAAAAAGCCTAAATGGCTAATGGTCAGAAATTCTATGAAGGAGATTTTTTTATTCAAACACATGTTAGACTATATAACCTCTGACCTTCATTCCAAGTCTGAGTTTCTGTGGTTCTGGATATATACAAACTTACACAGATAACAAAAAAATAAGAAATAATGTTTACATAGCACTCTGCCAGTTTTCCAGAATGCTTTATATGGTTTTTTTTTTCATTTGATGCTCACAACAACCTTAAAGGTATTTACTTTTTATGTTCCCTTTTACAGATTAGACTGATTTGTGACTTGTGTCTTGCTTATGGTCACACATCTGATTAATGCTGGTGAAGGAATTTGAACTCAGTTCATCCTATCGTTTACCAGATTTTCCATATTTATTTTAAGCACTAATTCAAAATTCTTACCCTTAATGAATTTTGCCCCAGTTCAGTCAACATTGTGGCAGGATAACAGAGGGAAAAAAATAAATTTGAATCAGAAAATTTTATTTTGAAACTTGCCTTCATTTTTTCATTATAGGTGTATTCTTGGGAGGGTCATTTATCCTCCCTGGCACTCAAACTTCTCTTTTGTAAAATTAGAAACTTGGTGTAGCTGATTTTTAAGGTATCTTATACCTGAATTTTATGAAAACTCTAAAAGCCTTGTGGACTTAAATTCCTAAACACAACTCCAATCTTGAATTCTAATCTGAATTAAGTGATAAAAGCAAACATGTGGTTTACATGTTGTAACAGGTTATAAAAGGAGAAAGATAATTGGAGAAGAAAGTATGTTGCAGGAAAAAATATAGAGATCTTAGGATTGTTCCCTAATCAATGAGAAGACACTTTGATTTCTCTAGACATTGACCAGAAATGTAATACTCATCTAGTTATGAAAAAAGATAATATTTTTTCTTTCTAGATTCATGAAACTGCTCCAACACTCTCCCCTGCCCTTCACCCTCAGAAATCTATCCATTATTCTCTCCTTTTGCCTTAGTCTTCACTGAAATCAACTACAAAATTTGCTTCAGAAGTCTTCCCAGCAGAGACTAGTTCATATGTTTGAGTGTCTGGTGGAGTTAATTGCCTCCTGGCTATCTCTATGGCTAGAAGCAATTCTGGTGGGCACAATGCAACATATCTTTAGGTGATGAGGTTGTTTGTTTTTGTTTTGTTTCCTTTGGGACAGTGAGTCACAAGTCTCAGCATAATAAACCCTTGCATTATTGAGACTTTCCAACTATGGCTTCTTAAGAACCAACTTAACTTCAAAATTTTGGCTAAGTTAAGCAAAACAAAAATAAAATTGTTGATAGCCAGTAGGAACTTTATAGATTAAGAACAAATCTTTTAATCTACAAATGATGAAATGTTTGAGAAAAGTTAAGCAGCTTATTCTAGGTCCCTTGGATAGTGTCATATGTCGACTCATTTAAGACTCCTGATTCCTAGTACAGTACTCTTCGTCAGTTGTTCTGAAAAACAGCTTACAATCTCTATAACTTCACCCTACCCTGACATCTTCCCCTGTAAGTATTGTCTCTCTTTGAGAATATCGGATCTGTAAGGGCAGCATTTTTCTTTCGTAATTTCATGTTCTCCAGAATTCAGCATAGAGTCTCACACATAGTAAGCATTTAATATTTTTCATTCCCTTATTCATTCATTTACACATGCATTCATTAATTAATTGAAATATGCTAAATATAACTGCCCTAAGCTACTCTGGCATTATTCATTGAATTAGTTTTATTTTCTAGGATGAGACAATTTTTTTCTTTAATAAATAAACAATGAACTTAAAGTCACAAGAAATGTGTTCTCATCTCAATTCTCTTATGACCTAGGTCAGTGATGGGCAAACTATTCCCCTTGGTCCAGATCCAGGCTGTAGTTTGCCCATCACTGCCTTAAGCAAAAAGGCAGTGATGGGCAAACTACAGCCTTAAGCAAAAAGGCAGTGATGGGCAAACTACAGCCTGGATCTGGACCAAGGGGAATAGTTTGCCCATCACTGACCTAGATAGTTTAAAAATGGGTCTTGTAATCTCTCTGAGTCTCAGTTTCATTTTCTACAAAGTGAAAAATTGGACCACGTCCTCTAAGTTACATCTAGCTCTAAATTTTGTTTCTATGATTCTGTCACATTAAATATGTTTAGTTGCCTCTGGTATATATATAGATGAGAATCAATTACAGATCCACTCTTGGGAATTAGCATCTAATATGTTCTAGCTTAGAGAGGAACTTCTTTGTGTCTCTCCCTTCTTATTAGAGATAGAGTTTTATTATGATGTCTCAGAATCTCATCCTGATCTCTCATACTGACCAATTGGTACAGTAATAATTTTTTATTCTCTTTTACCATGTTTCTTTCCTAGGTATTACCACTGTCCTGACGATGACTACTCTTAGCACGATTGCCCGTAAATCTCTCCCCAAGGTCTCCTATGTGACAGCCATGGATCTCTTTGTGTCTGTCTGCTTTATTTTTGTCTTTTCTGCCTTGGTGGAGTATGGAACCCTGCATTACTTTGTCAGCAATCGGAAGCCAAGCAAGGATAAAGACAAAAAGAAGAAAAACCCAGTATGTATAGTTTTCTTTTGAGACTATTGGCATTATTGGTGTAGCTAGACCTCCAGGGCACTTTTAAGAGCACATCTAAACTGGGGCTTTTGTTAATCTTCAGATAGATGATCTTGGGTTACTTGACTCAAAGATGGAAACAATAATTTAAGTTTATCCAGCCATAAAGAATAAGTAACTGATCTATTATGGTCATTAGGGACAACAGAGATATGTCTTTCTCAGGAATAGACTACATAATTGATGCATTCTGTGAGTTCTAATAGTTACACAAAATGGAGCAATTTTATGCTTTCTTCATTTTATGAGAAGTATATTCGCTTAAGAGGGATTTATCTATTGTGCAGTGATTAATAGGCTAGACCATTAGATTTTACCTATATACCTTCCTCTAACCCTTCCCAACCTTCCCAACCTTTTTTTGAAATTATTGATATTTCAGGACCAAATCACATCCTAGTCAACTTTCCAGGTAGGTTTTTCAAATTTAAAATGCGACCAGAATAACAAAGGTAATGTTCTGTGGTCAATTTAAAAAAAAATAATAAATTTTTTGTTTTTGAGAAACGACACAGTTTCACATAGGAAATATAGCTGATTTGGACATTAACTTTATATTCTGGACCTCCTGGGAATAGGTATTTATTTGATAAAGTAGTTCTTTGACTACCAACTGTGTTTAAGTGTTTTGGTTGGGTTTTTTTTTTGTTTGTTTGTTTGTTTGTTTTTAGGAAAGGCTACATTCCTATTGAATAGTTCCATTTATTAACTTTTTTTTTATCACCAAGGACAACTTGCTGATGAATACCCATGAAAATTTCTTATACTATACACAAAAATTTTCATGATGGGGAAAAAGGGAAGAGAGAGAAAAGAGATGGAAATATACATATTAGGATAGGAAGATAGTGTGACCTACTCCCTATTTTGTTCTAAAAGGCCAAATTAAGGGAAGAATGACATTTTGGCAGCTATTTGAGCCATCTAATACAATGACTGAATCTCTTTGAGATTCTCTAACTTATTATTGTTTCTTTAAGGCCACACTAGGTAACCCTAAAGAAATCATTGCAAGGAGGAAATATAAAATTCAGTATTATAATATAATGGGCAAAAGACAGCTATAGCACTAGTACTAGAAAAAGGGATTTGGCCTGTGATATCATTAGTATTGAGAACTCTCAACTGAGAAAATACCTACCTCTCTCCTATCTAACTAATGCAAATTGGCACCTTCTTTGGAATTTATAGTTTCCAAGAGCTATCTAGATTACTGGTTGATTCAGTAACTTTCCCAGGGTCAAATGGCAGATGTCATAGTTAGAACTAAAACCCAGGCCTTTCTGATTTTGAGGCTAATTTTCTATTAAGTACTACTGCTTGTAGAGCTATTATTAACTTTAGAAAATGCTTATCTTTCCTTTCCAAGATATGTAATGTGCTTACTCTTTGCAGGTCTATCCCTCCATTCTTTATTTTCTTTTTTTAACTTCTGCCTTTTTACTTTTCCATTTTCTCTCCTTGATTCAATTTTACCTTTGTCCTGTTTCTTACCTGACTTCTTCCCTTTTACATTTCTTTTTCCTAATAAGTTAGTTTATTTAACACCTTTCAGTATTACTCCCAAAACAATAAAGTTGTGCTAACAGTCATTAAAGAGTCCCTAAGAAATATCCTAGTTTCTATGATGATAAATTTTGTGTCAATGATAAGAAATACTTATATTCTAAAATCTGGATAATAGGAGAGATCAGATGAAGAGAGGATGGGCAAAGATGAGCAGGAAAAGAAGAGGATTCACAAAATCCATCACAGAAAATATAAATTGCTGAGATTATTGAATATATTTTTTATCCTTTAAATGAAGTAGATGATGTAATTCGTTATCTAGTGAAAAGAGCTGACAAGTACCAGACCCTTTAAATGAGTAAATGAAGTATTTAATTCTCCTATGATGCTATACTGATGCTAATTGTGTAAAATCAGATCTTGCTGATGAAAAGGTTTAGAAAAATAATTATAAAATTTGCTTCCGTGCTGGATAGAAAGGCAGGAGGAAGTTAGCTTGCAGTGCACTGGGTTTTGTAGTTTAAAATCCAGATAATATTATATTAGAATAATACTGACAATTGAAAATCTACTAGCAATCAAAATATTTAAAAAATTTTTCTTTCTCATCAGTCATAGGTTTTATTATAGTTCAGGACTGTCCTTCTTTGTTTATAATTTCAGTTCTTTTTTTACTTACTATGTTTTGGGTATGTATCTTTAATTTATCTTATTTTGTCTCTTCCTCTTCTTTGTTTTCCTTTCTTTGTAAAAAAAAAATGTTATTCTCTTTTCTGTCTACAAAACCAAAGCTTCTTCGGATGTTTTCCTTCAAGGTATAATGTTTTTGGAATGGAAATTCACTGCATGCCACTGCTGAATTTAACTATTAACGCTTAAATGAGATTTTTTTTAAGTAGACATTTAAGCATTCTACTCCAGGTAATACATCTAAGAAGTAGAAAGTTCTACAGATTTAGAAATAAATTTGTAGAGTTGATTCAGCAGCTCCCATATCCAAGTCACAGATGTTTTGAATTCATTTGTAACTTAAGAGCAGCCAACACCTTGAACAAAGTGAAACTTTCTAAAGTAGTTTAAACCATGCTTTGACCTCCTTTCTTAGAAATCTCCGTTCCACCAGTGCTATTCAACACACGGTGTTTTAAAGCTCAAATGGACCCCTGAAATCTTTGAAAATTCTATTTCAAGACGTAGACTTTTTCCTCCTAAGAGATATTTGAATGTTTTTCATGCAAATAAAAATTATATTAAAGTCCTTTGAGAAAAGTCCTGGAATTTTCAGGGTTTTATAATTGAACAACCAACCAACAAAATGTAACTGGCTCTGAATACACTGCCATTATTCAAGATAGTAAATGATGATAGTTATCTATTTCCATTTGATTTTTGGAAGTTTATTCCTAAATGTCAATACAATTAATTTTCCTAAGCCTACAACTGAATTGGTAATGCTAAGAAACTCCTTTGTCCTCTAATTCATTTTTCATTAGTAATAGAAGGGCAAGGATTCAATTATCCTGGATTGAAAGGAATACTAATTTTTGTTCACCAAAACTTACAAAATTTTGCCATTCTAGATGGTGAAATTCATTGAAATTTCTTATTCACATGTAGGTGAACTTGGCTAACATTTTCATATTTCTTAAGTGATTAATTAATGTGATACTTCATCTCTCTAAGGCATTAGCCATCCAATGGAGTTAAAACCTGAGGATAGTCTATATTGCCATACAGTTAAAACAGAATTTACCATTAGCACCATCTTTGTTCATTTTAACAGGCTATTTGCATATATATAAGCATGTCAGATGCCTTGGTTTCAAAGAAAGTATTCATTAAAAATAATTCTCCATTCCATCCAATGCCTTCATGTCTCCAACATCACCTCTGATAGTTAGTGGAATAAAGTCTCATGTAGTTGTGTGGTCTAACCCTTTAGATCTTTGAGTTCATTTGATGTTCAATTTCCTTGCTATAGCTATTAGCTTGATAATATTATTTTCAGCTGCATTGCTTAGCTCGAAATTTGAAGTATGCAAATGTGCTCTCTTCATAATTTAAATTTTATCATTGTAGATCACGATGTCATAGCAATTTCCTGAGTCCCCATTTGCTGAATCATCATTCCCATTGACCATGCTGTAGACAAAAAATTCAGACTCTGCTGATTCTGATCAATTCTTTCCTTCCCTTTTATTATATTCTTAGGCACCAACCATTGATATTCGACCAAGATCAGCCACTATTCAAATGAACAATGCCACACACCTTCAGGAGCGAGATGAAGAGTATGGTTATGAGTGTCTTGATGGTAAGGATTGTGCCAGTTTTTTCTGCTGCTTTGAAGACTGCCGAACGGGGGCATGGCGTCATGGAAGAATACACATCCGCATTGCGAAAATGGACTCCTATGCTCGGATCTTCTTTCCCACTGCCTTCTGCTTATTCAACCTGGTCTACTGGGTTTCCTATCTTTACCTTTAAACAAGAATGGAGCGATTATAAGAATCTTACTCAATGATTCCCATGGGGAGATGATTTAAATGTTCCCTTTAAAAGTTCACTTACTATAATCTCTCATTTACTTTATATCGGTCTCAATTCATTTGTGCCATAATCAAGAATATCCTAATCATGCTATGTCATTTGTCCTCAACTTCCTTTGGTTACTGTGATTTGGATATTACTGATCGAACATATGAAAACTGTTATGCTGATGGAAAATGAGAAAGTTGAAAACAAATTAAATATGATATAGCTATGGCAGCTGTAACAGAAATGGAGGGGGTGTGGAATTGAAGTGGTGGGATACCTTTTCCTTTCATTGAACAGATTACATATCTATATATATATATATCTATGTATAGACATACATAATCATATATATAGTACGCATATACATGACATTTATAAGAAATGTACAATGTGTTTGCTTGGGGTAGAGATATAGTCAGTCTTTACTCTTTAGGATCTTCTTTTCATTTTGAGAAGTGTCATCTCTCACTTCAAATAAGTGTTAAATATCCTAGGCAACTTATCCTCCTATACTCCCAAGGTAATAATAGAAGAACAAAATATCATCCTTTAAAGAGCACATGTAAAATGTTGTAAATATTGCGATACATTATAATATTTAAAGTAGTGCATGCGTCATTTTAGAGCCAAAATAAATGAAGCAAAGATACTCTAAAGTATTGTCTTTTATTTTGTGGCTCTGGGCTATCAGTGAAAAATATTAGTAGAATCATAAGGAATCTGGTCTAGGTTTGGGATTGGGGAGGAGAATTTAACTGCCCTCTCATGCATGAAGATTAAAACAGCACTTTTGTGTATGACAGTTTAAGATATCTTACTATATGTATATGTATAGACAAAACAATCTACATTTGCCTCTTCTAAATAGCCTATAAATCAAAAAGGATTGCCAATTTCTTCTCTAGCTTATTAAGTGACTGCATGTGCTTGATGCTATTTTTTCTTGCTTTCTAGTTCATTAGATTGCAATAGAAATTATTCTCCATCACAAGATCTGCTTCAGGCTATTAATACATAAGCTGCTGGGGACTCCTTCCATACCAAACTCAAATGATGATTAGTTATATCACATGGGATATTTGTGGATGATACATGATCTCTTGGAAATTACCAGAAGGATCAGAAAGAATTTCAGTTTTCAATCACTGTCATTTAGAATTTGTATTTATTTTTCAGGCAAAGCTTTTTTTTTTTCTACAATAACAATGGGAATTTTCTTTTTATATGTGTGGAAATGATGTTACTAAAATACAGTCAGTTGTGTATTTGCTTTGATTTTTCCCCCCATTTGTGGGAATGGGTTGGAGCCAATTCAACCATAATTTAGCATAGATCACTGACACAGGTTTCCAAAATATAAATATGACAATGGTAAAAGGGATGGTCTGAAGTTAAGAAAAGAATGCCTTATAAACAGCAAGTATTCAATAAATATTCATTGAAAGAATATTCCACAGAGGGACAAAACCATGACCTCGACATTGTTAGACTACATACTCTGATTGACCTAGGCAACTATTGGCTTTGAACATAATAAATTGTGCTATGTCAACAGTTTGTTTCACCTCATAGCTTTCTTTCTGTACAGCAATATCTTTTAAAATGCTTCTCTTCTGTGGTGTGGTTATCATAACACAGAATATAACCATCACTAGAACATAATTTATGGGTGACCTTAAATAATCAGAGGGGAATAAAAAGTGTCTTTGCTAATAGATAAACTGTGTGTAGTTTGTGTATTTCAAACCATCTATTCCATCTAGATGAATCTTGAAACTCATTCAGCCACAAGTTTTCCGAACCTTAGATCATATCTGATACACTCAATTATTCAACCTTATGCCAAGGTAAATGCAATAAAATCTTTTGGAATTCTTTTTCCTTTGATCTACATATATATTTATATATATATACACACACACACACCAACACACATATGTATACACAAAATACAAGGTGATTTTGTTGTTCAAGGTTGGAAGCACTAACAGTTGGGATGTATAATATAGGATAAAGTGAAAAAAAGTAAAAAAATGGTGGGTTGATACTAAAAATTAGTACATTAATTTGTAATTTTTCCAGATTTTTCTTCCTTTTCCTTTCACTGTCATTCTCCCTGGTGCCATTGCCTGAATGTTCATAAGATTCCTATGGCTTTGCCCTAGATGCCAACATAGTATGGGTTGGGGAAGCTTCCTTTCTTCTTTTGCCCATTGGCTAGCTGACATTCAGAGTATTCAGGGACTAAATTTCTACCTTCTGAGCAACTGGGGTTATAAATTCTTGACTCTAGATCACCTTCTCACATCGTCAGACTGACAATACCATACTGCTTAGCTTAGTGACATGAGTCTCCCCCTAATAAACTCAGCCTGATTCCTCTCCTGGTATGAGATCATTGTATCACAAATTAAAAGTTGTTTTTCACTTTAGAGACCATTTAGTCTAATAGCCTTTTTAACTTTTTTCAAGTTTTAATTTATAAAACCATTACCTTTCATCTTAGAATCAATACAGTGTATTGGTTCCAAGGCAAAAAAGTGGTAAAGGCTAGGCCCATGATGGTGAACCTATGGCACATATGCTAAAGATGGCACATAGAGACCTCTCTGTGGGCACATGCACCCTCATCTACCAGAGTTAGTTAATAGAAAGACAGAGCGATTCAGTCAGAGCTTTTCCCTTTCCCCCTCTCCACCATGCCCTCTTGTCCCTCTGCCCAGCAGCCCAATGAAAGCTCATGCTCCCTTCCCTAAATGGAGCACTCGGGCAACTACACTCCTTTTCTCCTTCCCCTTTCTGGGTTAAAGAGGGTGGGGCACAGCAACACATTCTGAGGGGCAGGGGTGGGACACAGCACACGAAAGGTTTGCCATCATTGGAGGTTAAGTGACTTGCCCAGGGTTACATAAAGAACAATCCAAGATCCAGATTTGAACTGAGGATCTCCTGTCTTTAGGCTTGGCTCTCATTTCACTGGGCTATCTACCTGCTCCTCTAGCTGTCTATTATTATTATTATTATTATTATTATTATTATTATTATTATTATTATTAACGAGGAACCTGAGTCTCCTTTCAGAAACTTCATTCATGACTGTTATTCAGTTACCATGTCTGTTTGTTTAAAGTTAATTCTCTCCATGCTGTATCTTTGTTGTATTCCAGTTTATACTTTTTAATCTGCAAATGTTCAGTAAATCTACATAAGACCAGTACAAAACATCAATATTAAAATAACCCCCACTTCCTTCCTGCCCATCACTTTGTTTCTATTATTTTTTATATTCAATTTAAATTTCCACTGCTACCTGTCCAGACTCCTTAATATATTTATTTTTCTCGATTCTCATCTATTCCTAATAAATCATTCTTATTAGTCAAGAATGTCAGCTCTGCTTCTTTTCTGTTCCTCCTCTACCTTCTCTTCTTCCTCTTCCTCCTCTTCTCCTTCCACTTCCTATTCTTACTGGCAAAGACAATTCTTGGCTGGGAAAAGAGTTTATTTTCTCATTCAAACGATTTAATTAGTAAAATAATATAGACTATAAGGGCTCCATTAAAGCCTATAATTTCTGTATGGTCACTTTTATAGTTTTCTCAGCATATGTTAGGGTCCGTTTTGGGGTGAGCTCAAGGAAACAAGACAGACGATGCAAGGTGCACAGAGAGTAGAGCTTTATTAAGCTACACATGTACACACGTGGGGGAAGAGACCGAAAGGAGTGGTGTCCCCCCCTGAATAAATTCACAGCACTCCTTATATAATTCACAGCAAACTTAGAGCAAAGGTGTTTATCACTCAAAGGGCATGGTCTATCGGCTTGCACAGGGGCCCGTTGGGTGGGTTGTGGTCAAGGGATCTTATCTAACATACACACACAGGCCTATAGGTCAGTTTGGCCATCCACTACACATACTGTTCACGAAATATGAAGCTAAATAGGACCCTGGGTCTTATCCAAGATGGCCGCTTTTTGTCTGAAAGGTCTTTGTTGTCACATTTCACTTTTAAAGCCCTACAATTCACTGTAAGACATAGAATTGGCAAAGGACTGGTATGGGAGTTAAAGTCTTTGGGGTAAGTCTGGATGATATTAATTGTTAGATGTAAAACAAAGCATTTCACCTTAATTATTTCTCAGTTTCCAAACTGATGAAATGAGAATAGAGAAGAGAAAAGAGAGGATCCTCAGCTATCTCTAGATCTTGTAAGTCCCTTTCAACTTTATTGTTCTTTTATTCCAGCTCTCTTCTCTTCTCCTAACTTGTTTTTCTTAGCTTTACAGATCTCAAACTCTCCTTCTACAGTACATTAGACTCATCTACTCTGAGTCATCTTTGACCAGTTTGTCTCTTTTGCCCTTTGAGTCTTTTCACACACCATGCTATATCCTTAGAATATTCTTTCTTCAATAAACAGGCACTGACTTGAAAATCTGTCTCCCTTCTAAAATCTACCAAGATTAATCAAGGTTAGTTTCCCTGCTTTCTTTCATCAGTTCCAATCTGATTATGAACTTCCTTCATAAAGGTCAATTCAGCCTTCATCCCAGCTATATAGTTAGTAGAAATGAATTTCCTTTTAACTTCTACTTGACAGAAATACTTCACTCTGTCAAATATCTATCTTATGTTGTTATTTTTTCTATGTATATGTCATGTGTTTGTTGATATCAGTGTTACACTCTTATATTGTAATTCATTTCATAAAATGAGAGGCAAATGTTTTAAGTATTCTTGCTTTCAAGAATTCTTAGATTCAACCTAGATTCAAGACCTATCAGTGAAAGGGAATTCTTTATTCTCTTTGTCTATTTTGAGTTAATCAATCTAAGAAACCCATACTTAACCCCTACTTAACACTGTTTTCAAGTAAGAGAATTCATAAGTCACTTACTTGGAGAGTTCCACCCTTTTAACTCAATCAATCAGAAACTTGTGAATCCTTTGATAAGAGGTGACATCTTCAAAGGTGGATCTGATCCCACAGACACTGCCACCTGGCCAGTGCTAGGCAATTTGGAAGCTGTGATTGACCCCTGTGAAGAGGAGAAGGGTCAAGAAAAGACTATAAAAAGTCCTGAACTTCTTTGACTGGGGGCTCTGGCTTGAATCTTTGATTTGGAGCTTTGGCTAGTGACCTGCCTCTTGGAGGTGACTTTGGACTTGGACTTGGACTTTGTCTTGGGACCTTGGCTCTTGGACTATTTCTTGGGTGATTGAGCAGCTGGCCTTCCTTTCCTGGCTTCTGGAGAGATTAGTTCCAGAGAGGCCTTCCCTTATTGGAAGAGACCTCGTGGGTGAAACCCCAGGTCCTCTGATTGAGGGTTAACAAGCCCTGCTGGGCTAAGCTGAGCAACAGGGCAACATTTAGTACGATAGGCTAGATATCTTCTCTACCCTCTTCTTACATTTCTCTACTTTCATTCTTTCCACCTCTTTGTAAATAAAGCTACTAAAAGTCATTTTGGCTTGATCTATAATATTTATAAATCAGACACCACAATATTAATTTAGAATTCTCACATATTTACTCAAACTCCTGAATTTAATTCCTTACATTTTTCTAACACTCACTAATCTTGTGACTCATGTTATATTTTCTCTCAGAGATGTAAAAATAAGATGCTGGGAGACCCTTCTGTGTAGATTTATTATTATGACAGAGAAATTACAGGACCAAAGGTCTGCAGATTTCCCCCAGTTCATCTGAGATCCTGATAATTGGCATTAACAAGTTTTCGAAAACAAAAAGAACTTACAGAGTGGAGGTGAAGACTTATAACAGTGATGGAATTTAGAGGTGGAATCCTGGACCCCATCCCAACCCCACTCCCACACCAAGTCCTATGCTCACCCCACCCCCATATGGGTGTCATGCCCCTCCCTGCCACTGAGTGCTGGGTACACCCATCCCCCTTTACCCCACACAGGGGAGAGAGAAAATATCTAGATCTCTTTATCATCTCTGATAATCTGATAAGGACAGTTTAGTTGATAAGGAAATAAGGACAGAACAAGGGAGTTGTCTTTTACCTCATGCTTCCAGGAGCATGGAGTTTATTATATATATTTCAATACTCATTTCACACAAAAGAAACCCCCTGAAACTTTGCAGATGCACAGAAGTTACAAATTATGTCACATCAAAACACAAAACATTGGCTTCAGAATAGACCAAGGCCAAGGCTAAATTTTGACTGGTTCTTATCAGAAAGCCAAGTTGGGAATATTTTTCTCAGGGTTGAATTGCCCCTTGCTAAAGTTTTGGCCTTGGCTGTAGTTGCATTCCTGGGCAAAGGGGAATAGTATTAACCCTTTAAATTCAGGTTTGCTAGGAACTTAAAGCTTTTCAATAAGGTCACAATACTTTTCAACAAGAAATCACAAGCATCACAAAAGGGGTCAAAAGAGGAGTCTCAGATTTTTGTCTATTCTCTTATTGGCTTCCCACAAGAAAATGTCCCCCATTGGGCTGCTGGGTGGAGGGGTAGTTAAAGTGAAGAATGTCCTCAGTGAGTATAGAGAGAGTATATATATATATAGAGAGGAATAACCTGAGTGCTCTGATCCCCTTCAACTCTACTGCCTGTGAGCTGCCCACCTTAACCCTCAGTGTGCTCCCCTTGGGCTGCTGGATAGAGGGGTGATATGAAAAAAAAAGTCAAGTGTGGTGGAAACTGGGAGGAGAGCAGCTTCACTGGAGTCCCTCTGCCTTTCTAGCAACAAACTCTGGGGAGAGCAACTGCATGTCCACAGAGAGTGTTCTGCATGCCATCTTTGGCACCTGTGCAATAGGTTTGCCATCACATAATAGACGTCTATATCATGGACAGGTCAGAACACCTTTGACCTGGGCTTCTTTACAGGTCATTCCTGATATAGTACATCCCAACCAACTCCCATGAGCCCTCTGAGGGGCTCTGGCCTCCATGACCTTTAGGTGACCTTCTGGTCCCTTGTAGCCTCTTACATAAATTAAGTTCATATAAAGCACAGCATAAAATAGGTTCTCCCACTTATGATTAACATAGTAACTTACTTTAATTAATATGGTAGCATTGACTTAAAGTTGCTATAACATTACATATACTTGAAATTATAACTCAGGTACTAGTTTGCCTGAGATTACATTTTTTTTAATCTGGTTACATACACAGACTCTTGTATGGGACTATATTCTTACTACAGATCTCAGTTACAAGATATCAAACTAAAGGAATCCTTAAATTAATACAAACGAGTAGCTGCCTACTTAAATTTCCTTAAAATGCTTAAGTATTGGATATTAGCTAAAACTCAAAGTCAGGCAGGAAATTAGCTCCTTTCTACTCTAACAATTTAATACTACTGTATGGCCTCCATTTTCTGAACTGATCTATCAACCATGTTTATTGAAGAACTACTGTGTGTTTAGCAATTTACTGGTATGACAAGTTGATATTTTTTTTTCTTTCTATAGTGCCCAGCACAGTATGCTAAATTGATATTCTTTTACATAAATAATGATACTTCTAAAAAAAAAAGTTAATTAGTTGCAAACACATTTCAGAGTTATTCAGGACACAGCTATATATCCTTAGGAGAATATTATGAGTTTTATATAATGTGTCATATATGTTATAGTACATTTTCAAATTCCTTTAAATCATTTCTCTGGAAAATTATTTAGAAGATATTTTAATGGACAAGCAGCTTTAATATCCTGTCAATAAAGGAACAAAAGCACCCATTTCAAGACATTATTTTGAAAGTTAGATATTTTGGATGAATATTAACATTTGTACCCTTCTCTTTGATGGCTATTACAGCTCATAAGTCACCAGTTTAAAGCTAAAGAACTGTAGGGGGGGGGGAAAGCCAAATCATTCCACTCTCAGAGATGTTATTCTATTCTTAGTCCAGTTGTTAAAAATAGCAAAGTCACTATCTCATTTCTGCAAACATAATGTATATGGGGCAATTAAAAATTAACTGGCATTACTTATTCTTAACTGAAGAGAGTTGAATCATTTAGGGAATAGATCAGTTCTGAATTGGCACTCAGAACCTTGAGCTCATTAGAAGTGAAACATCAACTTCTTAATTGAACAGCTTTTGTTTGAAAGCTACAGTATTAATTGATCTCTCATAAAAAGCTCCTTTTTGAAATTGCTTTCAAACTGGTTTTCTATCTTTCTTCCACAGTTCAACTAATATTTTTTTCTTCCTTCTGTAGAATCACAGAATATGTGAACTCAATGGGATTTTAGAGATCACCTATTTCATTCCCTTCATTTGTGCTTCATGGAATAGAGTGCTGAGTAAGGAGTTAGAAAGGCCTGAGTTCAACTCTCCCCTCAGAAACTGCTTAGCTCTGTGACCCTGGGCAAGTTACTTAACCTCTGTCTGTCTCTGTTACCTCATCTTTAAAATGAGAATAATAATAACACCTACCTTGAAGGGCTGTTGATTAAATGAGATAATATTTGTAAAGCACTTAGCACAATGCTTGGAACACAAAAGGTGTTATATAAAAGTTATTGTCATTATTTTCCCAAATGATAAAGTATAGTCTCTGTGAAGTTAAAATATCTAACTTGTTAACAGAGGTAGTTGTAAAATTGGATCAGGTCTTCTGATACCAAACTCAATGGAAAGGAGGGACTTTTTACACACACACACACACACACACACACACACACACACACACACACACACAGAGTATTAAGGAAGGCATGTTGCTATTATGAACTATAGGAACACCAATGCCCACATATTCCAAAACTGAATCTCTCCCTTTGTCCCATAAGAAAGGAGAATTCTCAGTATAAGAATTTCTTGTGAGCCAATTTTCTCTAAATTCAAAATTTTATTTTTTATGTTGTTATTTCTGCTCCTAGGAATTACAAGTAAAAGATGTTTTGGGCCTATGAAAATAATCCTATCAAACAGAAAACTACGAATGTTACTGAAAATATTATAATTCTGATTAATCTTGGGCTGGACATTAGACCTCCTCTAATTCAAACACCTTAGTTTGCAGAGGAAGAGACAGCAGTTTTTTAACTGTCACTTATCCAAGGTCACACAATATGTTAGTAACCTCTTTAAAAAATATATCCCTTACCTTCTCCCACTGGGCGCAAATCTCCTCGCTGCTATTACACTGGCTATGATGCCCAAGAGGGGGAAGCAGCGGCCACCGGACCCCAAGGAGAGTGAGGATGAGGAGAGCGGGAGCCCCACTGGTCCACCCAGGCTCTTGTGCCCTCCTCCCATAGCCAATGGAAAGTTTGATGGCCCTGATCTAGGCTTCCACAGAAGCCCTCAGGGCTTAAGGGGACCAGTGATTCCACCACTCCTCAGCCTCCCACTCCCTTTTTGGGGAGGATGCCCAATGAGAGGGGGCCCAGGACCTAGGCCTCGACCGTACCTACATAGCCGTTGGGCCTATGAGGATCCAGAACCTAGGTGGGGAACAGGCTATGGGGATCATGCCAGGAATGGTCCTTCCAATGGATGGAGAAACCCTGGAGGGGGCAGTAGCCACCATCCATCTAAGAACATCCCCTGGCCCAAGAATGACCCTCAACTCAAGGATGGAGTCTAGGAAGGTGATAGAACAGATAAATCCAATCGCCCTATCTGCAGACGCTTTTCAAAGGGCCACTGTCACTATGAAGATCTTTGTGCCTTCTACCACCCAGGGGTGAATGGACCTCCAATGTAAAACTGTGCCTTCCACCACTCAGGTTCCAGTGGACGTTTTGTATTCTGGAAGCCCATTACCCTGTTGTTCTTTGTTGACTTCTCAGAGGTGTTTCTGCCCAATGCCTCTAGCCAAGGAAGGAGCCTAAGCCTGATCCTCTTTCCTCCGTACCTGACGGTCTGGGAGGATAGGGAGGAGGGGAGAGGGAATGAGGAGGGTGGCAGAAGAGGTTTTTTAAAAAATAATGTTTTATTGACAACTTTTGGTTTTTACACTTCCCAGTAACACTCTTCCACCCATTCTGTCTTGTAACAAAGAAAATCACTTACATAAACAAGTCATCAAATGGGCCACATCTTACAGTGTATGCAGCATTCCACATCAGTAGTGGTCTGAAAGATTTTCCATTCGTTGATCTGCATCATCTGTGTTTCCTCTATTAGAGGTGTAATTGGGGAAGAGGTTTTGATTTCAATTCTATATTCCTTTACTCTTCTTTCCCCTGATAAGTTAAAATGGAAACCTAATTGGTGCTGTTCACCCACAACTTTTCCCCTTCAAGTATTACTTGTGGTTCTTATGAGACCTGTGGTTCTTGTGAGTCCCTGGATAGTTTTGAAAAAAGACACTATCTTGACTTCATTCTTGACTTTTTAGTGGTGTCCTCCAAGACCCTGCCTCACCTTCAGCAATAGATCTGAGAAATTCCCTTTAGCAAGCTACCTTGTGGGAGATTTCCCCATCTCCCCAAGTCATTCTGAGTGTGAAATAATAGTCCTTTAACTTACTCCTAATTTTCCTTCCCTTCCTCTCCTTTCCCCACATCTTAATTGGATTCTGTGAATCTTCACCCAGTACAGATCTCTGGGCAATGAAATTCCCCTATCTCACTGGTTGGAGTTTAGATGATACTACTGCCTTTACTGTTTTCCTTACCTTTATCCTGTGTAGGTTTTCTGTGAAACAGATTTTAAGTTGTATGAATAGGAACTGGATTAGGGGATGTGGGGAAATGGAGGGACTGGAGCCATGACTGGTTGAAAAGTCTTTGTTTTAGTGCTTTTTTTTCAAAGTAACAAACTCAAAGGAAACATTTTATTTAATCCTGGTATTCCCGTAGTCTTTGTATATGAGGAACAGAGAGTATTCTAGTATAAGCTAAAATACAAATTCCTCTTTGGCACTTAAAACCTTCTACTCTTGGCTCCAGCTTGTTTTTTAATGTTTTATTTACCATTGCTTTTTATGCTCTGATATTTTCTCTTAAATGATCCTGATAGATCTGGAAATTTAAAGGTTGGTTACAGTATATGTTCCATTAAGTTAGGTGTTCCTTCCATGCAAATGATAAGGGCAATTTTTAAAAGATTCATCCTTCTAATGTTAGAAGTTTAATAATTATTAACTATTGATTCTAGTCTCCCCAGTTTTTTAAAATAGCGATACTACAGAACTGTTCTTCCCATTTGTTAATAATATTTGTAATCCATAAACAGTAAGATGTATTCTTTGAATCCTCTGTCTTCTGCATAGCTCCTTCCATACCACTGTCACCACCAACAATGGAATGAATTTAGATGCTGGAGCAGAAAAAAAATCAGTCATTTAACATTTATTAAGTGTCTGCTATGTGTCAGGCCCAGTGCAAAGCACTAGGGATATGAAAAGAGAGAAATGACAATTCCTACCCTCAGAGGCTTATAATCTAATTTGGAGATAACAAACTAAGGCCCATGTACAAACAAGTTGTGTACAGGATAGATAAGAAATAATTAAAAAGAAAATCAAGTGGGGTTAGAGAAAGTTTCCTGTAGAAGATGAGATTAAGCCCAAGACTTCAAGGAAACCAGAGAAGCCAGTAGTTAGAAATGAGGGCCAAAGGACATTAGGAGCATGGGGGAAAGCCAGAGAAAATGTTTGGAAATGAGAGATAATTTCTTGTAGAAGGAATAGTGAGGAAGCCACTATCATTGGATTGAAGAGAATGTAGCAAAAAGTAAGATAAAGTTAGGATATGGGATAGATTATAAAGAGTAAAATCCCCAAGCAGGGGATTTTATATTTAATCTTGGAGGCAACAGGGAGCCAGTAAAGTTTGAGTAGGATGGTGACATGGTCAGTCCCAGGCTTTAGGGAAATCACTCCAACGACCCTCTACCATCTCCCTAAATCTATACAAGGTCACATTTGTTGGTTTCCATCTCATCTTCTGTGTCCTTTTTTCCTTTTTCCTTTAATCTGTCTCTACATTAGAGTCTTTTCCAATAAAACGTCTCTTTTTTTGTGGCCAAATTATTTCACCTTCCACTTCAGTATTTGTCCTTCCAGTGCAAAATCTGAAGGTATTGACTAATTTGAACTATTTGCTGTCTAAGGGACTTTCAAAAGTATTCTCCAGAACTACAATTTGAAAGCATTGATTCTGCAATAGGTTTTCTTTATTTTTAACAGTCTAACTCTCACTGCCATATATTACCACTGGGTAGGAGGGAACAAAAACAAAACTCAACATAGTTTTGACTATACATTCCTTTGTCATTGTTCTTGGTAAATTTCATTTGTATGCTTTCAAAGAAGATTTGAGAAATACGGGGAATGTGTCACCTTACACTCTGTTTTTGGACAAATTTGCCTAACTCAAAATTTGGAGAGGGAGGATGTGAGTCAGTATTAGGAATTAAAATGATATGTTATTATCCTAAGTCAGATGTAGAGTTTTTTGGCATTAGACTTTCCTTTTGTCACAAGACACAACATCAGCTTAGGTGCCTTTTTAATTTGGGATAGTAACTCTATTAGTATTAGAGACACTTTTAGTTGTCTTCCACTCTTCCCCAGTAGCATGTTGGATGATGCTGTTAAAGCACTGGGCTCAATATGCCAGCAAATTTGGAAAACTCAACAGTGGCCTTTGGATTAGGAAAGATCAGTTTATGTCTCAATCCTAAAGAAAGGCAGTGCTAAAGAATGTTCAAATTGCCAGACAAGATATAATTAAAGATAAAATATAATTTAGATAATTAAAGGTATCAAATATTTCAGGCAAAAATGGGTTGACAAAAGACAAAAATGGTAGAAGTTATGTGATCATTTGTTCTGGTATACTTTACAGGAATTTTTTTTTTGATATGGGTTAGATAAGATGGCTGCTGATTTCTTTTTTAATTTAAAATTTTTATAATTCCATAATTCTGAGTGCCCTATATTGACATGGTCATTGATTAAAATCTCAAAAGTAGATGAACTCAGCAATATCAAGAAGGAAGAAAAGAAAGTTTGTACAAAACCAAAACTTTGAGAAATACCCATGTTTAACTGGCTCTTGAGCAATAAAGAGGTTTATTCTGGACCTAGGCATGTAATAGGTTTTTGTTTTTTTTTTAAATTTTAAACCCTTAACTTCTATGTATTGACTTTATAGGTGGAAGAGTGGTAAGGGTGGGCATTGGGGGTCAAGTGACTTGCCCAGGGTCACACAGCTGGGAAGTGTCTGAGGCCAGATTTGAACCTAGGACTTCCTGTCTCTAGGCCTGGCTCTCAATCCACTGAGCTACCCAGCCGCCCCCTGTAATAGGTTTTATAGTGCTGGATGTCAGTAAGGTTTTCAATGGCTTTATCTTCTAACCTTTTTAAGAAATAATAAATGATAATCTTATTGTTGACGCTTGTCTTAATTAAAATAAGCAATTGAATGATGACCTTTGGTGTTTTTCATAATTATCCAGATATTTTTGAGGATTTTAGGACATATTTTAATTCCAGGGGAGACTGAAAACAAAACAAGTAATGCTGTGCCTAGGAGATCAAATTGGGAGACCAAAAAATAAACCTTATTTGCTGATACTACTTTCAGAGAGCTGAGGCATTAGAAGGCAAAGCAAAATTTGATATTGTTGGAGATATGGTCAAAGAATTCTATATTTATCTGTGAATACTCTAATCAGATTTTCCTTGCTTTTGTTTAACCAGAGTAGGAAATAATCTAAACCATAAAATATGTAATTACAATGGTAAAGGGCTAAAGATATTTGTCCCCTTGCAAAATGGTTGTTTTACTGATTAGCCAGTCTTTATTTTGGTTCTTCTAATTGCTAATGAGTAAATCAGTTTGTCTTGGATTATAAACAATGCAGAATTGGGGTATTCCATTGGGTAAAATTTAATTACCTTTTAAAATTCTTAATTTATTTAATTAAATGTATTTGATTTGATTTGATTTATTATTTATTTTATTTATTTGTTTGCCTTATTTTTTGAGAAATGTTTTTATTTATTTTATTATTTTTAATAAATAAAAAGTTTTTATTTATTAAATTTATTTATTTAATTAAAATTACCTTATTTCTCTCACAAAAATTTCATGTCACATCCCTCAACTATAGACTAAAATGCTGTGAATCTCCTCACTGTTTCAAAAAGAGCTTGTCTTGTACTATTAGCAGTAACTTCCAAAATGCTAACTCAAAAAAGACACACTGCATCTTAGATGTCTCTAATAATTTTTAAGCTAGTTGTGACAAAGTGGATGGGAGGATCAGACAGAATGATTTCCAGCTGTGTAGAATCTGTTTTTGTCATCTTTCCCTTAACTTCTTCGTCTTTGCTTCTTAGAGTAGACTTAAAGCCAAATAGCTTTAATGAAGCCTGATATCCATTCAGTCATTAGGAAAGCTAGCAAAATACTTAATCTAAATTTAATGAAGGGTAGAAACAAACCAGAATAGCATAGGCATTGGGGAAGAAAGAAGGGGCAGAGATTAATATTACATTAATTCAGGAAAAAAGGATAAAAATACAAATAAATTACATGAAGTGTGCATTGATCTCCATATTTCTTTTTGCTTATAAAAAGATATATCTTGGAGTTCCGGGTTAAGATGGCGGCAGAGTAAGAAGCAGCTCTTAACCTCTCCTGACCAAAACACACAAAACTCCTCAAGGGGACATAAAAACAAGTCCAGACGAACGGAGGAACCCCCACAACAGGGCACAGCGTGGAAGGTACGTGGAATCGAGGCATTTCCATGCTATAAAAGGGTGAAACAGCCCTCACGAAATCGCAGGCTGAGTAACCACCCCACCCCCACCCCCTCCATACACAATACCTGTAGCTCCAAAGTCAGCTAAAAAGAAATAGAGCAAGTTTGGGGCACCCATCGAGTCATTGGCAGCTCCGGGGCCTGTTCCTGAGAGCAGCAAGACTTAGGACCCCATTAAGCCAAAGAACGCAGGCGAAATCTGAGCTCGCGGGAGCAGGACACAGGGCGCACAATGCAGGCTGAGAAGAACGCAGGCACTGCGGAGGCGTGGGTGGAGGCAGACACAGCCAGGAACTAAAGCCTAAGTGGGGAACCAGTGTGGACGGGTATACGACTGTGGAAGCAGCGCCCTGAGACTTGTAAAGAAACCTTCGGCAGAAGATCAAGCAAGGGGGCCCATCAGGGGGCTTGACTTTGGAAAAAAACAGAAATCAGACCTCAGGAGCCAATAGATCGCGGTCAGACACTGAGCACAAGGATAAATCTGAGAAGCTGCTGGGGTAATGATGGCTACTCAGCCTCAGGAAGTTCAGAAGAGAAAGAATAACAACAAGAAAAAGAAGTCTTTAATACTCGACAGCTTTTACACAGAGAAAATCCAGACAACCAAGCAAAAAGAGGAGGAGAACAAACAAGCATCCAGACCCTCCTCAAATAAGGAAAACTCCTCACAAGCTATGGAAGAGTTCAAAACTGAGATCTTGAGGAAAATGGAAGAGATCTGGCAAGAAAATAACTGTTTAAAAGGTAGAATCATGCAATTAGAAAGTGAGGCTCAGAAACCAAATGAACTGATAAGCAAATTGAACTCCAGAAATGACCAGATTGAAAAGGAATACCAGAAGATTATGGCCGAAAACCAGAAGATTATGGCCGAAAACCGGAAGATTATAGCCGAAAATCAATCCCTAAAGGCTAGAATTGAGCAAGTAGAAACTAATGATCTCTCAAGACAACAAGAACAAATAAAACAAAGCCAAAAGACTGAAAAAAAATAGAAGGAAACATGAAATATCTCAATGAGAGAGTGACAGACCAAGAAAACTGGTCTAGAAGAGACAATTTGAGAATAATCGGTCTTCCAGAAAAACCAGAAATTAATAGAAACCTGGACTCCATACTAACAGAAATAATTCAGCAAAATTGCCCTGAAGTCCTACAAGAGGGCAACATAGACATTGAAAGGATCCATAGAACACCCACTACATTCGATCAAGAAAGGAAAACACCAAGAAATATCATTGCAAAATTCAAGAGTTTCCAAGCAAAAGAAAAATCTTACAAGAAGCCAGAAAGAAACAATTCAAATATCAAGGAGCACCAATCAGGATCACACAGGATCTGGCAGCCTCATAGCTAAAAGACCGAAAGGCATGGAATACAATATTCAGAAAGGCAAGAGAGCTGGGCCTGCAACCACGGATCAACTACCCATCAAAACTGACTATATATTTCCAGGGGAAAGTATGGGCATTCAACAAAATTGAAGAATTCCAGGTATTTGCACAGAAAAGACCAGGGCTAAATGGAATGTTTGATATCCAACCAAAAAAATCGAGAGAAACCTGAAAAGGTAAATAAGATACAGAGGGGAAAGAAAGAAAACTTATAATTTTTAAATTTGCCTTTTTAAAGGCCTCAGTGAGATCTAATTATCTGTATTCCTATGTAGAGAAATGTTATGTTTAATTCTCTGTAGTGAACTCTATTCACTATTATAATATTCACTATTATAGTAATCAGAAGAATAATTACCAGGGTGAGGGTGAAACACTAAATAATCTAAGATGGCATGGGGGATGGGAAAGAGGGGGTGAATAGCAGGGGACACCAAGAGAAACTTGAGTGAATAAGAAAATAGGATATTCTATTACACACAAAGAGGGCATGGGAGGGAGAGGGGACAAATACTATTATAAGAAGAAAAGGAAGAGAGCATAAAGAGGTAATAATCAAACCTTACTCTCAGTGTAATCAACCCGGAGAGGGAAGAGTAGCTATACTATCCATTGGGAAATAAAACTCTTATCTAACCCTTCTGAGAAAGTTAGAAGGGATAAACCAAGGGGAGCAGGGGAGTGGGGAGGACAAAAAACAGGAGGGGAGAAGGGGGAGGGAATTCATAAGGCCTTTAAAAACAAAAAGGGGGGGGGAAATAAGGGAGGGGGTAGAAAGGGAAGTCAATCAAGGGAGGGGATAAGGGATAGGGTCTTAATAGCAAACCACTGGTTTTAAAGGAAATAGCTTAAGGAGAAGGGGTAGGAATGGGGGAGGATTTGAAAAAGTCAGCAAATGCACAACTGATGATTATAACTCTGAATGTGAATGGGATGAACTCGCTCATAAAACAGAAGCAAATAGCAGAGTGGATTAGAAACCAAAATCCCACCATATGTTGTCTACAAGAAACACATATGAGGCGGGTGGACATACACAAGTTTAAGGTTCAGGGTTTGAGCAAAATCTTTTGGGCATCAAATGAGAAAAAGAAGGCAGGAGTGGCTATTATGATTTCAGACAAAGCCAAAGTAAAAATAGATATGATTAAAAAAGAGAGGGAAGGTCATTACATCCTGATTAAAGGCAGTATAAACAATGAGGAAATAACACTGCTCAATATGTATGCACCAAGTGGCATAGCACCCAAATTCATAAAGGAGAAACTGGCAGAGCTCAAGAAGGAAATAGATAGTAAAACCATACTAGTGGGAGATCTAAATAT